>NC_090319.1:276318331-276618331 GCF_040869045.1 Eurosta solidaginis | reverse complement strand
TCTAGAACAGTGGTCGACTGCTAATACGAGTCCAAAAAAAACGAGAGAGGTGTCGAACGACGCATCTTGACTTCAGTATTGATAATCCGAAATACAAATTTTAACTCGTTCAAAAGATATTAACCTAAAACCGAAAAAATTAACATGAGTCACTTCGAAACCGGGATGGGATCCATAGTACTTTTGCACAGAACGCTTATAAAAATTTGTTCTGACCGCTTCACCAACGGGTTGGGATCAAACTGAAATCCGTGCAAAATCCATTTCTACACAACAAAAATTGTTTCAGTGCACAAAAACATTACAACAACCACATGAAAATTGCCAACATCAACTGCAAATATCTCCGGGCAGAGATAACTTCTTCTCCGCATTCGGATTATTGTTGTCGAGGTCAATACGCGTCTTTTGACTTTTACCCTCCCAAAGTAAATTAGATAACTTCCATCGCTATTTTCTTGAAGATAGAAAAAAGTCTAAAGTCAATTTCATAAAAAATCATAACGTAATTACGTTTTCGTTTAATGAAAAAATAATTTTTTTCTCTTCACACAATGGGGATTGTACGAGGCCACGAAATCAGTGGACAAGGGCACGCCGCAGGGCGGGGTGCTATCACCTCTGCTGTGGACGCTGGTCATGAACCAACTGCTCAGGCGATTCAATGAGGGACCCGTAAAACTTATGGCTTACGCAAATGATGTTTCAATTGTCATAAGTAGAAAGACCTTCCAACGATTAGCTATTTGATGGATAGGGCGCTCCGGGATATGCATACCTGGGCATCTAAGGTCGGGTTGAAAGTCAACGTGGGGAAGACGGATATGGTTATTTTTACAAAGACGTACAATGTCCCAAATTGGACGAGGTCTAAGTTAGGAGGGGTGACCCTACATGAGAAACCTTGTACAAAATATCTAGGAATCATCCTAGACAACAAGCTGTCATGTAAGCTCAACGTGGAGGAGAGGGTGAAGAAGGCCTGCAAGGCAGTTTATGCATGTAAAAGAATGCTGGGGTATACGTGGGGCTTATCGCCCTATCTTTCTCATTGGGTTTTTATAGCGATTGTAAGCCCTATTCTATACTATGGAGTTCTCGTTTGGTGGAAGCCCACACAAAAAACAACCTACCTTAAAAAGTTACAGGGGGTATGCAGATTATCAATGCTTAGCATTACGGGAGCCCTGAAAACAACCCCAACAGCTGCACTGTATGCCATTCTGCACATTTCACCTGTAGACCTGGTAGCAAAGAACATAACAACTGCAACCAGGCTCGGTGCCTCGTGGAATCTTGAGCGCCGACCATACCGCCATAGTAATTTAGCGTCACCAATCACAAGACGAACAGACTACCTGATTCCCTACCTGCGCTTCGAGGTAGATTTTAAGGCCACAATAGAGGTAGGCGTTTGGCGCAAGGGAGCTCAAAGGGCGGACGAGGCTATATGTACACAGATAGTTCCAAAGTAGTGGAAGAGTAGGGTCTGCGGTATACTGTGCTGATCCGGAAATAAACAGATCCTACAGGCTGCTGGATTACTGTAGCGTTTTCCAAGCGGAAATATTAGCCGTAACCAAAGCAGTAGAAATTCTGTAAAAGAATAGCTTGAGCTGCAACCCTGTTAACTTTTATATTGACAGTTAAGTAGCAATTAAGGCGATAATCTCGCATAGCACAGCATATACATGCGTGTTAAGGTGTAAGCAGTCTCTGAAGAGAATCGGGACAGGGAGAAGCATACATCTATATTGAGTCCCATTGCTTATGGGAATGAAAAAGCGGATGAATTATCTTAAAAGGGCGCATCCCTTGAAGCTTGCTCCGTAGACGTCCCAGTTAGACTGGGCAGTTTAACCGAAGGCGAGAGGTGCACATGATCGACCAAGCGGGAAAGGCGTGGATTCAAGCGCGGAGCTGTGTCGAAGATTATGTGTAGGTCTTACAACCTTAGACTAACAAAGTTGCTTCTACCATTAAAAAGAGAGGACTGTAGACTCATTACAGGTATTCTGACTGGGCACTGCCTTCTGGCGTCATATGCCTTTAAATTAGGCTTGGTCAGTGGTAGCAGATGTAGGAAGTGCGGGTTGGAGGGGAAACGATCGAGCACGTTCTGTGCTCGTGCCCTGCGCTTACCAAGCTAAGACGCCAGCTATTTATTTATTTATTTATTACAGCTTATACTAAGCCTAGGATTGATACAGCTGTCAGATCTAGAAGCAGCAAGTGACTTAAGTACTAGGAAGTTTCTAGTATTTGCCAAGAGGACAGAGTTATTTTATAACATAGGTCCTGGTTTTTGATGGGGTTTTTCAGCTTGGTCGTTAAAACAAACTTCTGGTAACATTACGGACTCAGTCTATGTGAGGTCCTCATGGACCGGCCAGTTCAACCTAAACTAACCTCACACAGAGTAACTTGCTTAACTAACGAACTTCTGTCAGAAATTCCAAAAAAGTACAACCTTTTTTACAAGAAATTTTAAAAATATTATTATTAATTAAATTCATAATTAAGTTATCCTTCAACATAATTTTTTTTTTTTTTTTATTTACATTTGTTGCATGGATCATAAAATCCGAAACATCAAGCAAAGCCGACTAGGTTTTTGATTACATTAGGCATTCCATAAAGCAATAAGCAAATAACTAAGAATTTTTTTTTGTATGGAGTTCAAAAAAGGGTCTAATGTAGAAAACTTGACTAATTACTTCATTAATACTCCGTTTGAAATTATTGTATGGCTTGGTGTTTTGCAATTTATTGTCAACGTAACAAATGGAGTTCACAAAAAAATTATTGTGCAGATAAAGTTATGCACTTTGCACGGCATGTAAAGTTTAAGTTAGCTATCGTATATCAGCAGCCTGCACTTATTAATTATAATGTTGATGGAAATCTGTTATCTTCACAGGGTGACAGTAATATTTGTTGTTAAGTTAACAGGGCTATGCCTTATGTCCTTATTTTTCAGTGCAACACTGTATTATTGTTATCATAATAAAACAAAACTAAGTATATCTATAATGTATCGCATGACAGCAAGAACCGGTTATAAATAAAGTCTAGCTTAAATCGAATGGAGCTTTAATAATTCAAATGATTAGAATATCTGAAAGCAAATTGTTTTTTTTTTTTTTTTTGCCAAGCTCATACGTACTTGTTTGTGCAATATTGAAACAAGTAAACAAATCTTCGAATGAATTTCTATGGTATAAATATAGCAACAGCTTTGCTTTAAACACACTTAGTTACGAATAAATTGCGTAAAAAAAGACATAATGAATTATTTTTGTTTTCTTTTTCATTCATGACCTTAATTGGGCTAAAAGTATTTATTTGCCAAATTAATTATTTGCCGCAAATAAAAACAATTCAAAATGCTAACCAAAGAATAAAAAAAATAATAAATAACAGATACAGAGCTTGATAGAACTATCAAATATACAGTAGCTACGTCAGATGCACATATTTGTATTAGAAATACTCATTAAGGCTTTTTTTATAAGCGAGTGCACTGACAGTTTGTATATGGACATTAGTGTCCGACCGAATATATGTAAAAGTTCGGCCGTGTCGTTAGGTTACGGGTTCTGCTCGACTATGATTTGTTTTTATTAAAATCGGCGCGTTTTCATAAAACGTGCGTTAAAACTGAAATGGGACAGATTGGGTCTATAGACCAAATGTGCTTTGTGTGATACATTTGTAACTTTAAGGCCCGGTTTTTGAGTAGTCAATTAAACTACGTTAAAACTTAATTTGGAGTTTATTGATTTACTTTAACTGAAGTCTAAGCAGAGTTTAAGCTGCCGATCTGTCAGGAGTAAACTCTAGTTAACCTATCACTTATTCGTTTCCGTGCGCAATGGCATTGAATATACCCAACAAGCATTTGCGCTTGAGTACTATTAGAGCTCATGTTGATAACTAGCGTACATCCAAAATCTTAACAGTTGTTTCGAAACAGTAGCTCAACTTACTTGAGAGCCATAGCGTTTTAAGAAAAAAAATCATTTTTTATAAAGCAAAAAATGCTTGTTACTTAATTTGAAAAAAAAGTTCCCAACTTGTACTCAAGCGCAATTCTCTAATTGAACTGAAATTTTTTTACACGCATATACGTCTACGTTTGCGCGTAAAAAACACATATCCTCACTTATATAATGCTTATGAGACCCATCTAGCGGCAACTAGCTACAGAACATGTTGTACCGAAAAGCGCAGACACAAACCTGTGATGGCCATAGTGTATAACATATAGGTGAATCGGTTGCAGTGAATAGTGGACAAACACCATTTTTAGAGGTTGTACATAGAATTACTGTAAAGGTGAAACATAGAAACATGTGTCAGTTGCATCTGAGTATAATGCGTATTGAAATTTAGGAGTACTAATTTTATGCGCAGCAATTTCAGAAGAGTAGATAAATTTTAATGCTTAGCAGTCCATATAAAGTTTAAGCGTAAACGTATATAGATGTAAAAAAAATAACTAATATCACAGTATTATCACGAAAGTAAAATAATACTTGTATTACTTACTTTTAGTTTATAACGATTTATTACTGCTACCAACAAGGTGCTCATCTCTCACAATAAACAGCTGTTAGCTTTGGTTATACCACCTTAGAGAAGATTTCATTTCAACTCCACCTCAACTTGATATCCAATGTACGATATGCACTGCAGAAATTTGTTGGATATTCATTTCAAAACTATTATAATTTCTCAAAACCTCGAAAATGTAGGAGAATAATTTGAGAATGACGTTGGAGATCAACTGGAGAACTTATAATTTTACAAAAAAGTTTTCAAATGTTGGATAGAGATTGGAGAATGATGTTGGATATCAACTTTAGAATTATCAGGTTTAAGAATAATTAGAGAATAATGTTGGATATCAACTCCAGAAATAGATTAATATTGCTCTAAAGATGAAGAAGTATTTTTTCCATGTTTACATCACAATGTTACCGTTCAACAAAAACTACCCCATAGACGGCCTTAAACTGTGATTGAAAAACTGCTCTGTAGTTTAACTGGAGTTTAAATTTGACTAGAGTTTAAACCACCTTAGTTTAAGCTTAGCTTAACCAACAAAGTCGTGCCTGAGTCAATTTTGGAAAACAAAAATAAAATATAGACGTACGATATATTTTTATAAAATGTAGATTTTCTTTTGCATTTGTCAAATCTGTATAAAGTAGTTATATGAATGGTGTAGCATTCACTCATTAAGTTATTCATTCATTTGTACAAACATATATTTCAAGCCGTTTTAGAATGTCGTAAAATACATTGACTCTTACATACATATTAATACATTTGTACATACATATATTTTGGCTCGCCTTGGTACGGCCTGAGATTCAATTGACACATTCATTCATTTGTACAAACAAATATTTTGTACACCGTGCACCATCTGGTAACTTGAACCTCGGTATGCTACTGTTCAAAGCTTGCTCGCCACAAGCCTTTACCTGCATACAAATTATTAACATGATTTACTTATGCTTGCGTTGCAGATTCCACAGCTAATTTTATTTATGCTTAGAATGCAGTTCCCAGGGAACTGAACTGAATGTATATGTATGAAATACACTTAGTTTGTAAGTATTAGTGTAAGTAGGTATTTTAGCTTATAGAAATTTTGTATAAAAGAAACAACTTTTTAATAAAGCGGATCAATCGGCTGCCGCTTCAATGGCAGTCAATTCTATCTGGTGCCGCTTAATTGGCATTACAACCGAATTTATTTTCATTCCCCAATCATTACATGGCGATCCTGCCTTATTTTGGCAACTACCGCCACCCTACAATATGCAGTTTGCTATTATTCAAGCAAACTGCTAAAGATCTAGTAAAGAGCCTGAAAACCCTGCCATACCTGCGTAATAACAAACAGGACTAGTTTAGCCGTCATTATTTTACACCAAGCAGGATACGCAATCATTACATGGCGATCCTGCCATACTGCCTAAATCGGCATCCTACTGCCTAAATTGGCATTCTACCAACGATCATGCCAGCTCTGCTTAAATTATATGGACTGATTTCATTTTAAAATATTCTTGAAAAAGGTTTACTTTCTGCAAAGGAGTTCAAGGCATCAACCTTGCAACGGCGATTGAAGGAAAAACTTTTTTTGGTCTTTGATACGGATGGCATTTTCATTAACTACAACAACCAAAACCGCATAGCGAGGTGGAATAAACATGGAGTAAAACCATATACGCCCACACTATCAGCTTGTTGGAGGTACTACGTGCGATGACCAGGATTATGTATTATTTATCTTATTATGTATTTATTATCTAGGTAATTGTAAGATTATAATAGAAGCATTTGGCAACCTAACGGCTGCCAGTTTACGGGCAAAAAGTAGATTTTTGCCAATAAATTTAAGAATTTTTTTCCTCCTTTCCACCTCTAATTTTTTTTAAATGAATGATATAAATAGTCAGGAAGAATTTGACGCTATATTCTTGCGTTGTAGCAAACTAATTGAGGAAGAAGAAAAAAAATTAGAAAAAATTAGTATCAAAAGCAGTAGAAGTAAAAACAGTAGAAATAACTAAACAGGGCCCTAAGGCAATTACCATAGAAGAATATAGGCGTAGAAATCAGCAACATAAAATAGACGAACCAAAGATTCCAAAAGCAGATAAAATCAAAAGAAAGAGAGGAGGTAAAAAATTCATCCTCAGAAAAACGATAGCAATTTTCATTCCCCAATCATTACAATGGGGCGAAAAATTTGCATTTCGTAATTTCTCGTTATACGCTTGCGACAAAAGGAAAACAGCCAAAGTCACCTTAAAACCAAATTGAGTTATTAACTATATTGTATTCTCTATACTCAGATGTACAACCACAAAAATTTGCAAAAATATTTTATGGCCCAAAGTTCCATTTGGAAGCACCTGATTTCATTCAAAAAATTTGCAACACCCCGAAAAAATTTGTAAAATTTTACTTTGGTTGTTGTGACTTGTTTTGCCACAGATATGAGCACTTGTGTTTATTCTTCCATATACAACACTTGCATGTTAAGAAATTAGTAAAAAAAAAATTATTTTTTTTATTTGTTGAAAATGTAATTATTTTTGCTTGTCGAAATTGAGCGACGAGACTTATACCGCGTAATTGTGTAAAATGTGCAATAAATAATTAATTTAACGAGTTGCCGGCTGCCAACAATCAATCGATTTATTTAAATATGCAGCGGTTGGTAATAAATATTTCTACTACATAATTGTTAATATCTTTTATTTCATTATTAGAAAAACGGGCGTATTTCGATATTTATTTATAAACATGACAAGAAAAAATTTTTGGTTTTATTTGTTTACATATAAACAAAGTAATACTCCCAGCAAAATAGCGTTAATTGCCGAAATAATTTATAGTTCGTTTACATGTGTTTTGCCAAGTAAGATTAATCGATTCCGTCTAGATGTTATTTTTTATAAATGTTTTTTTTTTGAAAATTTATGTATCCACATAAAAGGTGGGGGTAGTGCAAAAACGCACCAGCCTTCACTCACAGCTCAGTGGTAATGCAAAAAATATCAGCCTCCCTAAATTTAAATGTCAACTATTGCGAGTTTTTAAAACTAAGTTAGTGAATAGTACAATCGATAAGGCAAACGACAAAATCGGTAATTAAAATCTCGAGAAATTGCATCGTTATAAGTTAGTGAATTCCACTACATCTGTTTTTTTTTTTTTTTTTTTGACATTGCTTTTATTTCGTAATTTTTGAGATGTTGGGTTTCCTTATTCGATTATTGAAAGTGAGAAAAATAGTTTCAAAAGTCTTTTCCCTTAAATTTGGCAGTTGGCCCATCTCATTCAGAGAACATATTTTCTATAGGTGCGTTCAGCGAACATTCTTTTTGTTTATACGTTGCTAACATGTTTCCGCCAGTTGAGTAACAGAAATTTTGTTTTATGAATGAGTTGAGCCAATTGCCAAATTTTAACCCACAATACTTCTTTTTTCACATTTCACACTTCACTAAAGTATTAAGGGCAAAAATTTTACTTATAACCAACACATTAAAATGTCAAAGAACTACCAGACAAACAACTTTTTGCTCAATAATTTGACGTAAAATCCAAACTGTTGAGTAGATCGGAAATACTGAACTGTGTGTTCAGATAATTATCAACTTATCGAACTTTATTATGAAAATCTATTTCAATTACTGATGATTTTCACTTCAATAAATTTTTGTCGAAATGAAATCCATTCCCTCGTCATATGTGAACAATGTTTTAGACCCTCATATGAAAGGTACTTTTTAAACAGCAGATTAGTATGTACAGATCAAATAATTATAGTGCTGTAATTAACTGTAAAAGCATTCAGCCAAAACAAATATACAACACATTTTGCATCATTGTATTTTGTTTTTCCCAAGCAAATGAATATAAAGATATAAGTAATTATTTGCACGACAACAAACTCGTAGCGGCCTCATGAATGGCAGTTATTTGAACAGCTGTTTTTAGATAAACTCGCATTACGCAAGAACTTAATTCTCAGTGTACTTTTACTAATATTTGCATTGCAAAACAGGTTAACATATGGAAGTACATTAAATTATGCATTAAGAGATTTTGACTGTAGATTTTATAGATATACATAGTACTTTATCAAAATTAGTTATAATTTCATTTCATCTGATTTCTATATACCTCAAAAAAAGTCCTAAGTTCTTAAAACATATTTATATTGATATTATTTCTGTATATATTAGAATATAGAACATAAACACGCGATGTTAGAAAGTTCCCATCACAGTACCATACAGCACCTACCGAACCCACGAACTGCGGTATATTTGTAGATTTTTGCAAGTTATTCTTCCACTATCGACGCCTGAAAGAGCCCCTATCTAACATGCTGTTTCGAAAACACTCAATACTTCTTTTTTCACATTTGGAAGGATCCTACAGCAAAATTTCTTTCAAAAATCTCCTGTCTGAAAAATTTGCTTAAAGAAGAAAAATTTTATAACGAAAGAATTTATAGACCAAATCTGAGATAGTGGGTTTTCGAATTAGCGGCCGAGTTGGGTTTACATTTGGAAGGGTCCATAAAAAACTTCAGAACATAAATTTTCTTACTTCAAGCGGTTTATTAATATCGGTTTTTTATGATGCCAATGGCTGAGTGTAACATGACGCTGTCTCGTCTGCCAGTTCGAAAACGCCCTATCTGAGACTATTTTTTAAAAGCAACCTACATATTTTAGAATTTGTTCCAAAAACGCCCCAACAAATGTTATATGTGTACTAGTAGACCCGGCAGACGTTGTTCTGCCCTAAATTTGGTCTATCTGCATACATTTTAATAAGCTTTTTCCGTCTAACTCTACCCTACCCCTCTACACTTTTTCCTAACCTTTTTATTCACTCCTCCCTCCGTCTTTTTCGCTTCATCTATCTCCATCTACGTCTCATTCTATCTCTTTCTCAGTCTCCTTCTCTCTTTCTCTTCTCTCAATTTTTTCTCAATCTTCTTCTCTCTTATTGCCAGTCCCAGAGGGTGCTATGTATATATGTCCCACTCCGAGTCTCAGTCTCAGTCCCAGTCCTAGTCCTAATCCCAGTCCCAGTCCGTCTCTGGTATACTTCCCGGAAAAAAGCATCGTAAATACTAATATAGGCAAACTTATATACGAAATTTCAGGCAAATCGAATAGGACGTTTGTAAATAGGTATGTGGGTATTATTAATTATTGTCTTTATTTCGGCTTCGCATGCATATTTATGAGTTTTGCCAGGTTGATGCGACTAAATCGAATATCACAATGAACTTTAGAGCTCTCAGCAACAGCTTTCATTTGATATTCATAATACACACACATTCTATGGGTATCCGGGCCCATGTTTTGGCCTATATCTCGAGACCGTAGTCACCCAGCGGTGTAAAACTTACTCTGTACTAAAGCATACATCAACAGCTTCAATTTAGTACCCATAATGTAAAAACATATTCTAGGTGTATCCGGGTCCACGTTTTGGCCTACATCTCGAGACCTTACCCTGTACTAAAGCATACATCAACAGCTTCAATTTGATACCCATAATGTAAAAACACATCCTAGTGTTACCCTGATCCACGTTTTGGCCTATATCTCGAGACCCTAGTAACCCATAGGTATGAAAACTACACTGTACTAAAGCACTCATCAACAGCTTCAATTTGATACCCACAATGTAAAAACATTGTCTAGGCGTTCACGGGCCCACGTTTGGCCTATATCTCCAGACCCTAGTCACCCAGGGGTATGAAAATTATCCTATACCAAATCACTCATCAACAGCTTTCTTTGTTATCCATATTGTATAAACACATTCTAGGGGTACCCGGGTCCACGTTTTGGGCTATATCTCAAGACCCTAACCTCCCAGTTGTATGAAAATTATCCTGTACTGCAGCACTCATCAACAGTTTTCATTTGATATCCATAATAAATAAATAAATAAATATTGTATAAACACATTCTAGGGGTACCCGGGTCCACGTTTTGGGCTATATCTCGAGACCCTAGCCTCCCAGTTGTATGAAAATAATCCTGTACTATAGCACTCATCAACAGTTTTCATTTGATATCCATAATAAATAAATAAATAAATATTGTATAAACACATTCTAGGGATACCGGGTCCACGTTTTGGGCTATATCTCGCGACCCTAGCCTCCCAGTTGTATGAAAATTATCCTGTACTGTAGCACTCATCAACAGTTTTCATTTGATATCCATATTGTATAAACAAATTCTAGGGGTACCCGGGTCCACGTTTTGGGCTATATCTCTAGACCCTAGCCTCCCAGTTGTATGAAAATTATCCTGTACTATAGCACTCATCAACAGTTTTCATTTGATATCCATGTTATATAAACACATTCTAGGGGTACCCGGGTCCACGTTTTGGGCTATATCTCAAGACCCTAGCCTCACAGTTGTATGAAAATTATCCTGTACTATAGCACTCATCAACAGCTTTCATTTGATATCCATATTGTATAAACACATTCTAGGGGTACCCGGGTCCACGTTTTGGGCTATATCTCTAGACCCTAGCCTCCCAGTTATATGAAAATTATCCTGTACTATAGCACTCATCAACAGCTTTTATTTGATATCCATATTGTATAAACACATTCTAGGTGTACCCGGGTTCACGTTTTGATCTCAAGACGGAGTTGAGCCTCTAACACCGTGACACAAGAATTTTATATATTAGACTAGCCTTTACCCGCGGCCCCGTCCGCAAGGAGAAAATGAAATATATGGGCTATTCACGTTAGCCTGCTTATCAAGTTATCTGTTTAAAAATTTTTGTCTGTTAATGCAATTTATTTTTGTAATTGAGTAAAAAAAAGAACTATATGAGCTGATACCCTGATAGGATCCCCAAATGATCCAGAAATTATCCAGAAAAAGCCACGAAATGACCCCGACGCTATCGTGGACGGATCACGAAACCCATACAGAAACGCCCCGGGAGGGTCTCCAGAAGTTCCCGAAATAGTTCCAAAAAAACCTGAAATGACAACGACACGATTCTAGACTTATCCAGAGAACCACACAGAAATAATCCCTGAAGGGTACCAAAGTGATCCCGAAATAGTCCCGAAAAAGTTCCGAAATTACCCTGACGGGCTCCCAGACGGATCTCAAAAACCATCCAGGAAGCATTCCTAAATTATCCCGACATAGTCCAGAAAAAGCTCCGGAAAAGTTCCGAAATGATCCTGAGGGATGCACAACGGATAGCGAAAACCATAGAGAAATGATTCCGGAAGGGTCCCAAAATGATCCCGAAATAGTCCGAAAATGACCCCAATGGAATTCCGCACGGATCCAGATGTGATCCCAGAAGGGTTTCAAACCTATCCCGAAAAAGTAACAAAAAAAAATTTCAAAATGAATCTTACGGCATCCTGTACGAATCCAGAAATGATCCCAACATGATCCCGAAATGACCCTGATGGATCCGGCAAACGATCAAGAATTGATGGCGGAAGGGTCCTCAAATGATCCCGAAATAATACAGATAAAGTCATGGAATGACCCCTAAAGGGTCCCCAAATGATCCCGAAATTACCCTGATGGGTTCCCGTACAGATCCCGAAATCCATCCAGGAGTGATGCCGGGCGGATCCCGAAAACCATCCAGAAATGACCCAGAAATAGTCACGAAGAAGTCCCGTAATGTACCTGACGGGATCTCAAACGGCCCCCTAACTGACCCCGACGGGAGCCCGGACAGATCCCGAAATCCATCCAGGAATCATTTTGGCCCAAAATAATTCGAAATAGTTTCGGAAAAGTCCACAAATTACCCTGACGGGATCCAGGACGAATCCTGAAAACCATGCTTAAATGATCCCGAAAAAGTCTCGAAATGACCCCGACGGGATCTCGGACGGATCCCCAAAACTATCTAGATGATGAAGGAAGGTACCCAAAATCATTCCGAAAAAGTCATGAAATGACCCCGACGGGATTCCGTACGGATCCCGAAAACCATCCACAAATGATGCCGAAAGGTACACCAAATGATCCCGATAAAGTCCCGAAATTACCCCGACGGTTTCCCGAACGAATATCGAAAACCATCCAGAAATGATGCCGGAAAAGTCCTAAATGATCACCTAATAGTCCCGAAATGACCCGTACGGGATCCCGGACGGATCCCGAAAACCATCCAGAAATGATGCCGAAAAGTCCCCAAATGATCCCGTATTAGTCGAGAAAAAGTGCCGAAATTACCCGACGGGATCGCGGACGGATCCCGAAAACCATAAAGAAATGATGCCGGAAAGGTCCTCAAATGATCTCGTATTAGTCGAGAAAAAGTCCCGGAATGACCCCGACGGGATCCCGGACTGATCCCGAAAGCTATCCAGAAATGATGCCGGAAAGTTCCTCAAATGATCCCTTAATAGTCCCGAAATGACTCTGAAGTGATCCCCGACGGATCCCGGAAACTATCCAGAAATGATGCCGGAAAGGTTCTCAAATGATCCCCAAATAGTGCCGAAATTACCCTGACGGAATCCCGGACGGATCCCGAAAACCATCCAGAAATGATGGGGAAAAGGCCCCCAAATGATCCCGTATTAGTGGCGAAAAGGTCCTGAAATAACGCCGACGGGAACCCGGGCGAATCTCGCAAACCATCCAGAAATGATGCCGGAAGGGAACCCAAATTATCCCGAAAAAGTCCCGAAACGACCCCGATGGGATCCCAAACGGATCCCGAAAACCATCCAGAAATGATGCCGAAAGGGTCCCCAAATGATCCCGTATTAGTCGAGAAAAAGTCCCGAAATGACCCCGACCGGATCCCGGACGAATCCAGAAAACCATCTAGAAATGATACCGGAATGTACCCCAGATGATCCCGAAAAAGTCCTGAAATGACCCCGACGGGATCCCGGACGAATCCCGAAAGCCATCCAGAAATGATGCCGGAAGGGAACCCAAATGATCCCGAAAAAGTCCCGAAATTACCCTTACGGGATCCCGAACGGATACCGAAAACAATCCAGAAATGATGACGGAAAGGTCCTGAAATGACCCTGAAGGGATCCCGGGAACCCAAATTATCCCGAAAAGTCCCGAAATTACCCAGACGGGATCCCGGACGAATCCCGAAAACCATTCAGAAATGATGTCGAAAGGGTCCCCAAATGATCCCGTATTAGTTGAGCAAAAGCCCCGAAATGGCCCCGACGGGATACAGGACGGATCCCGAAACCCATCCAGAAATGATGCCGGAAGGGTCCCCAAATGATAGCGAAATAGTCCCAAAATGATCCCGGAATAGTCCCGAAAAAGCCCAAAACAACCCCCACGGGATCCCGGCGGATCCCGAAAACTATACAGAAATTGTCCCGGAAGGGTCTCAAAATGATCCCGAAATAGTCCCGAGAAAGTCCCGAAATGACCCCGGCGGGATCCCGGACGGATCCCGAAACTCATCCAGAAATGATGCCGGAAGGGTCCCCAAATGATAGCGAAATAGTCCCAAAATGATCCCGGAATAGTCCCGAAAAAGTCCCAAAATAACCCCGACGGGATTTCGGCCGATCCCGAAAACTATACAGAATTTTTCCCGGAAGGGTCTCAAAATGATCCCGAAATAGTCCAGAGAAAGTCCTGAAATGACCCCGGCGGGATCCCGGACGGATCCCGAAAGCCATCCACAAATGATGCCGGAAAGGTCCTGAAATGATCCCCTAATAGTCCCGAAATGACCCTGAAGGGATCCCGGACGAATCTCAAAAACCATTCAGAAATGATGCCAGACGGGGAACCCAAATTATCCCGAAAAAGTCCCGAAACGACCCCGACGGGATCCCGGACGGATCCCGAAAACCATCCAGAAATGATGTCGAAAGGGTCCCCAAATGATCCCGTATTAGTCGAGCAAAAGTCCCGAAATGACCCCGACGGGATGCCGGACGGATCCGGAAACCCATCTAGAAATGATGCCGAAAGGCTCCGCTAATTATCCCGCATTAGTCCCGAAAAAGTCCCGAAATGACCCCGACGGGATTCCTGACGGATTCCGAAAAGCATCCAGAAATTATGCCGAAAGGGTCCCCAAATCATCCCGTATTAGTCGAGAAAAAGTCCTGAATTGACCCCGTCGGGATCCCAGATGGATCCCGAAACAATCCAGAAATGATGCCGGAAGGTACCCCAAATGATACCGAAATAGTCCCGAAAAAGTTCCGAAATGACCCTGACGGGCTACCGGACGGTCCTCAAAAACCATCAAGAAAATATCCAGGAAGGGTCCCTAGGGGATCCACGACGGATCGCGAAAACCATACCGAAATGATTCCGGAAGGGTTCCAAAATGATCCCGTATTAGCCCCGAAAAAGTCCTGAAATGACCCCGACGGGATCCCAGACTTATTCCGAAAACTATCCAGAAATGATGCCGGAAAGGTCCTCAAATGAACCCCTAATAGTCCCGAAATGACCCTGACGGGATCTCGAACGGACTCCTAAATGACCCTGACGGGATCCCGGACAGATCTCGACATCCATCCAGAAATGATCTTGGAAGGGCCCAAAATAATCCCGAAAAAATCTCTAAAACGTCCAGAAATTACCCCGACGGGATCCCGCACGGATTCCAAAAATTATCCAGAAATGATGCCGGAAGGTCCTCAAATGATCCCCTAATAATCCCGAAATGACCGAAAACCATCGAGAAATTATGCCGGAAGGGACCCCAAATGATCCCGAATACCATACAGAAATGATGCCGGAAAATACCCCAAATTATCCCGAAATAGTCCCGAAAAAGTTCCGAAATGAACCCGAAGGGATCCCGGACGGATCCCAAAAACCATCCAGAAATTATGCCGAAAGGGTCCCCAAATGATCCGATACCAGTCGATAAAAAGTCCCGAAATAACCCCGACGGGATCCCGGACGGATACTCAAAAACATATAGAAATGATGCCGGAAGGTACCTCAAATGATCCCGAAATAGTCCCGAAATGACCCTGACAGGATCCCGTACGGATCCCGAAAACCATCCAGAAATGATGCGAAAGGCTCCGCTAATTATCCCGCATTAGTCCCGAAAAAGCCCGAAATGACCCCGACGGGATTCCTGGCGGATTCCGAAAAGCATCCAGAAATTATGCCGAAAGGGTCCCCAAATCATCCCGTATTAGTCGAGAAAAAGTCCTGAATTGACCCCGTCGGGATCCCGGATGGATCCCGAAACTATCCAGAAATGATGCCAGAAGGTACCCCAAATGATACCGAAATAGTCCCGAAATGACCCCGACGGGATACCGGACGGATCCCGAAAACCATCCAGAAATGATGCCGAAAGCGTCCCCAAATGACCCCGACGGGATCCCGGACGGATCCTCAAAACCATATAGAAATGATGCCGGAAGGTACCCCAAAGGATCCCGAAATAGTTCCGAAATGAACCTGACGGGATCCCGAACGGATCCCGTAAACCATCTAGAAATGCTGCCTAAAGCGTCCCCAAATGATCCCGTACTAGTCGAGAAATAGTCCCGAAATGACCCCGACGGGATCCCGGACGGATCCCGAAAACCATCTAGAAATGATGCCGGAAGGTACCCCAAATGATCCCGAAATAGTCCCGAAACGACCCCGACGGGATCCCAGACGGATCCCGAAAGCCATCCAGAAATGATGCCTAAAGCGTCCCCAAATGATCTCGTATTAGTCGAGAAAAAGTCTCGAAATGATCCCGACGGGATCCCGGACGGATCCCGAAAACCATCAAGAAATGATGCCGGAAGGTACCCCAAATGATCCCGAAATAGTCCCGAAATGACCCCGACGGGATCTCGGACGGATCCCGAAAACCATCCAGAAATGGTGCCGAAAGCGTCCCCAAATGATCCCGTATTAGTCGAGAAAAAGTCCCGAAATGACCCCGACGGGTTCCCGGACGGATCCCGGAAAGCATCCAGATATGATGCCGAAAGGGTCCCCAAATGATCCCGTATAAGTCGAGAAAAAGTCCCGAAATGACCAAGACGGGATCCCGGACGGATCCCGAAAACCATCTAGAAATGAAGCCGGAAGGTACCCCAAATGATACCGAAATAGTGTCGAAATGACCCTGACGGGATCCCGGACGGATCCCGAAAACCATCTAGAAATGAAGCCGGAAGGAACCCCAAATGATCCCGAAATGGTCCCGAAATGACCCTGACGGGATCCCGGACGGATCCCGAAAACCATCTAGCAATGATGCCGGAAGCTACCCCAAATGATCCCGTATTAGTCGAGAAAAAGTCCCGAAGTTACCCCGACGGAATCCCGGACGGATCCAGAAAACCATCTAGAAATGAAGCCGGAAGGTACCCCAAATGATCCCGAAATAGTCCCGAAATGACCCGGACGGGATCCCGGACGGATCCCGAAAACCATCTAGCAATGATGCCGGAAGCTACCCCAAATGATCCCGTATTAGTCGAGAAAAAGTCCCGAAATTACCCAGACGGGATCCCGGACGGATCCAGAAAACCGTCTAGAAATGAAGCCGGAAGGTACCCGAAATGATCCCGAAATAGTCCCGAAATTACCCTGATTGGTTCCCGGACGGATCCCGAAAGCCATCTAGCAATTACGCCGGAAGCTACCCCAAATGATCCCGTATTAGTCGAGAAAAAGTCCAGAAATGACCCCGACGGGATCCCTGATGGATCCCGAAAACCATCTAGAAATGATGCCGGAAGGTACCTCAAATGAACCCGTATTAGTGGAGAAAAAGTCCCAAAATAACCCTGAAGGTATCCCGAACGGATCCCGAAAACCATACAGAAATGATGCCGAAAAGGTCCCCAAATGATCCCGTATTAGTCGAGAAAAAGTCCCGAAATGACCCCGACGGGATCCCGGACGGATCCCGAAAACCATCGAGAAATGATGCCGAAAGGGTCCACAAATGATCCCATATTAGTCGAGAAAGGGCCCCGAAATGACCCCGACGGGATCGGGACGGAACCCGAAAACAATCCAGAAATGATGCCGAAAGGGTCCTCAAATGATCCCGTATCAGTCGAGAAAAAGTCCAGAAATGACCCCGACGGGACCCGGACGGATCCCGAAGACCATCCTGAAATGATGCCGAAAAGGTCCCCAAATGATCCCGTCTTAGTCGAGAAAAAGCTCCGAAATGACCCCGACGAGATCCCGGACGGATCCAGAAAACCATCTAGAAATGAAGCCGGAAGGTACCCCAAATGATACCGAAATAGTCCCGAAATGACCCTGATTGGATCCCGGACGGATCCCGAGAACCATCTAGCAATGATGCCGGAAGCTACCCCAAATGATCCCGTATTAGTCGAGAAAAAGTCCCGAAATTACCCCGACGGGATCCCGGACGGATCCAGAAAACCGTCTAGAAATGAAGCCGGAAGGTACCCGAAATGATCCGGAAATATTCCCGAAATGACCCTGATTGGATCCCGGACGGATCCCGAGAACCATCTAGCAATGATGCCGGAAGCTACCCCAAATGATTCCGTATTAGTCGAGAAAAAGTCCCGAAATTACCCCGACGGGATTCCGGACGGATCCAGAAAACCGTCTAGAAATGAAGCCGGAAGGTACCCGAAATGATCCCGAAATAGTCCCGAAATGACCCTGATTGGATCCCGGACGGATCCCGAGAACCATCTAGCAATGATGCCGGAAGCTACCCCAAATTATCCCGTATTAGTCGAGAAAAAGTCCAGAAATGACATCGACGGGATCCCTGATGGATCCCAAAAACCATCTAGAAATGATGCCGGAAGGGTCCCCAAATGATCGCGAAATAGTCCCGAAATAGTCCCGAAATGACCCTGATTGGATCCCGGACGTATCCCGAGAACCATCTAGCTATGATGCCGGAAGCTACCCCAAATGATCCCGTATTAGTCGAGAAAAAGTCTAGAAATGACATCGACATGATCCCTGATGGATCCCGAAAACCATCTAGAAATGATGCCGGAAGGGTCCCCAAATGATACCGAAAAAGTCCCAAAATGACCCCGGCGGGATCGTGGACGGATCCCGAAAACCATCCAGAAATTACCCCGGAAGGGTCTCGATATGACCCTAGCGGGATTACAAATAAGGTGAAGCTAATTATAAAACCGCGTTAATAAGGCAGCAGGCGCGTTGGAGCGAATGAAGAGTTACATAGAAACATACAGGTAAAGCTAATAAAAGCGTGCTAATAAAGGGCGGATGGCGTGAGGAGGAGAGTACCACTGATCGTTTTTCCAAAACGATCTGTATGAGCCAGATACCAAAAATTATTGATTTTAGGACAAAATTTACATTGAGTTATAACAATTTATAGATTTTGCACGAGAGGGAAAGGGGGGGGGGGGGGGGGGGGGGTGTATCACTGCTCACTTTGTAAGCCCTCGACTTATTTCACCCATTGAGTTTGTAATATTGGTGAAGGTTAGTATACGTAAAGTTATAATGTGTAAAAATTGTTAAAAAGTAATTATTCGAAGGGGTCGTGGGCCCCCTCCCTCTTTCCATGTTCGAAAAAAATTTCGCCAGTAGCCTATTATCTCTGTCCCAAATTTCATCAAAATCCGTGAAGCCGTTCTGGCGTGATTCAGTCGCAAAGACAAAAAAATATAATAATTAAATTATAACTGTTCCTAGGGGGCGGAGACCACGCCCCTTTGAAAAATATATAGCTAGTAGATCCTTCTAGACTATTGGCTATATGCATGCCAAATTTCATACAAATCCGTCCAGCCGTTCTTGCGTGATTGAGTCACAAAGACAAACGTCTGGACAAACATCCAAACATCTAAACATCCAAACTTTGCCATTTACAATATACTAGCCTTTACCCGCGGCCCCGTCCGCAAGGAGAAATTTAAATATATGGGCTATTCGCGTTAGCCTGCTTATCAAGTTATCTGTTTAAAATTTTTTTTCTGTCTAATGCATTTTATTTTTGTAATTGAGTAAAAAAAAAGAACTAAATGAGCTGATAACCTGATAGGATCCCCAATGATCCCGAAATTATCCAGAAAAAGCTACGAAATGACCCCCATGCTATCGTGGGCGGATCCCGAAAACCATCCAGAAGTGATGCCGGAAAGGTCCTCAAATGATCACCTAATAGTCCCAAAATGACCCTGACGGCATCCCGGACAAATCCCGAAACCCATGCAGAAATGATCTTGGGAAGGTCCCAAAATGATCCCGAAATAGTCTCGGAAAAGTCCAAAACTTACCCTGACGGGTTCCCGGACGAATCGTGAAAGCCATCCTTAAATGATCCCGAAAAAGTCCCGCAATGACCCTGACGGGATCCCGAAAGGATTCCGAAAACTATCCAGAAATGATGCCGGAAAGGTCCTCAAATGATCCCCTAATAGTCCCGAAATGACCGTGACGGGATCCCGAACGGATCCCGACAACTATCCAGAAATGATGCCGAAAGGGTCCGCAAATGATCCCGTATTAGTCGAGAAAAAAAATTCCCGAAATGACCCCGACGGGATCCCGGACGAATCCCAAAAACCATCCAGAAATGATCCCGGTAGGTATCCCAAATGATCCCGAAATTACCTCATCGGCATCCCGGACGGATCCCGAAAATTATCCAGAAATGATGCCGGAAAGGTCCCCAGATGATCCCCTATTGTCCCGAAATTACCCTAATGGGATCCCGGAAGGATCCCGAAAACCATCCAGAAATGATGCCGAAACGGTTCCCAAATGATCCCGTATTAGTCGCGAAAAAGTCCCGAAATTACCCTGACGGGATCCCGGACGGTTCCCGAAAACCATCCAGAAATGATGCCGGAAGAGCCCTCAAATGATCCCGAAAAGGTCCCCAAATGAACCCGACGAGATCCCGGACGGATACCGAAAACCATCCAGAAATGATGCCGTAAGGTACCCCAAATGATCCCGAATAGTCTCGAAATGACCCCGTCCGGATCCCGTAAACTATCCAGAAATGATGTCGAAAGGGTCCCCAAATGATCCCGTATTAGTCGAGAAAAAGTCCCGAAATGACCCCGACGGGATCCCGGACGAATCCCGAAAACCATCCAGAAATGATGCCGGAAGAGCCCCCAAGTGATCCCGAAAAAGTTCCCAAATGACCCCGACATACTCCAGAAAAAGTTCCGAAATGGCTCCGAGGGGATCCACGACAGATCGCGAAAACCATACAGAAATGATTCCGGAAGGATCCCAAAATGATCCCGAAATAGTCCGGAAATGACCCAGATGGGATCCCGCACAGATCCAGAAATGATCCCGGAAGGGTCCAAAAACTATCCCGGAAAAGTAACAAAAATTCTGAAATGGCTCCTACGGCATCCCGGACGGATCCAGTAATGATCTCGGAAGGGTCCCCAAATGATCCATAAATGGTCCCGAAATGACCCTGATGGATCCGGCAAACTATCAAGAAATTATGCCGGAAGGGTGCCCAAATGATCCCGAAATAAAACAGAAAAAGTCACGAAACGACCCCTAGAGAATCCCCAAATGATCCCGTATTAACCCCGAAAAGGTCCCGAAATAACCCCGACGTCATCCCGGACAAATACCGAAAACCATCCAGAAATGATGCCGGAAGGGATCCCAAATGATTCCGAAAAAGTCCCGCAATGATTCGACGGGATCGCGAACGGATACCGAAAATCATCCAGAAGTGATGCCGGAAAGGACCTCAAATGATCACCTAATAGTCCCAAAATGACCCTTAAGGGATCCTGGACGGATCGCGTAAACCATCCAGAAATTATACCGATATAGTCCCGAAGAAGTCCCGAAATGACCCTGACGGGATCTCGATCGCATCCCTAAATGACCCTAATGGGATCCCGGACAGATCCCGAAATCCATCCAGAAATGATCTTGGGAGGGACCCCAAATGATCCCGAAAAAGTTCCGCAATGTTTCCGACGGGATCTTGAACGGATACCGAAAACCATCCAGAAGTGATGCCGGAAAGGTCCTCAAATGATCACCTAATAGTCCCAAAATGACCCTGATGGCATCCCGGACTGATCCCGAAATCCATCCAGAAGTGATCTTGGGAAGGGTTCCAAAATGATCCCGAAATAGTCTCGGAAAAGTCCAGAAATTACCCTGACGGGATCCCGGACGAATCCTGAAAACCAATCTTAAATGTTGCCGAAAAAGTCCCGAAATTACCCCCTCGGGGTCCCACCGAAAGGATCCCGAAAACAATCCAGAAATGATGCCGGAAAGGTTCCGAAAATACCCTGACGGGATCCCGAACGGATCGCGACAACTATCCAGAAATGATACCGAAAGGGCCCGCAAATTATCCCGTATTAGTCGAGAAAAAGTCCCGAAATGACCCCGACGGGATGCCGGACGAATCCCAAAAACCATCCAGAAATGATGCCGGAAGGGATCCCAAATGATCCCGAAAAAGTCCCGCAATTATTCCGACGGGATCCTGAACGGATACCGAAAACCCTCCAGAAGTGATGCCGGAAAGATCCTCAAATGATCACCTAATAGTCCCAAAATGACCCTGACGGCATCCCGGACAGATCCCGAAATCCATTCAGAAATGATCTTAGGAAGGTCCCAAAATGATCCCGAAATAGTCTCGGAAAAGTCCAGAAATTACCCTGACGGGATCCCGGACGAATCCTGAAAACCAATCTTAAATGTTGCCGAAAAAGTCCCGAAATTACCCCGACGGGATCCCCGACGAATCCCAAAAACCATCCAGAAATGATGCCGGTAAGTATCCCAAATAATCCCGAAATAGTCCCGAAATTACCTCTTCGGCATCCCGGACGGATCCCGAAAATTATCCAGAAATGATGCCGGAAAGGTCCCCAAATGATCCCCTAATTGTCCCGAAATTACCCTGATGGGATCCCGGACGGATCCCGAAAACCATCCAGAAATGATGCCGAAATGGTTCCCAATGATCCCGTATTAGTCGCGAAAAATTCCCGAAATGACCCCGACGGGAAACCGGACGGATCCCGAAAACCATCCAGAAATGATGCGAAAGGGTTCCCAAATGATCCCTTATTAGTCGCGAAAAAGTCCCGAAATGACCCCGATGGGATCCCGGACGGATACGAAAACCATCCAGAAATGTTGCCGAAATGGTTCCCAAATGATCCCGTATTAGTCGCGAAAAAGTCCCGAAATTACCCCGACGAGATCCCGGACGGATCCCGAAAACCATCCAGAAATGATGCCAGAAGAGCCCCCAAATGATCCCGAAAAAGTCCCCAAATGACCCCGACGAGATCCCGGACGGATCCCGAAAACCATCCAGAAATGATGCCGTAAGGGCCCCCAAATGATCCCGAAAAAGTCCCCAAATTACCCCGACGAGATCCCGGACGGATCCCGAAAACCATCCAGAAATTATGCCGAAAGGGTCCCCAAATGATCCCGTATTAGTCGCGAAAAAGTCCCGAAATGACCGCGACGGGATGCCGGACGAATCCCGAAGACCATCCAGAAATGATGCCTAAAGGGTCCCAAAATAACCCCGAAAAAGTCCCGTAATGATCCCGGAAACTATCAAGAATTTATCTCTCGAAGGTACACAAATGATCCCGAAAGTACCCCGACGGGATCCCGGACGGATCCCGAAAGCCATCCAGAAATGATGCCGGAAGGGCCCCAAATGATCTCGAAATAGTCCCGAAATGATTCCGGAATAGTCCCGAAAATGTCCCAAAATAACCCCGACGGGATCCCGGACGGATCCCGAAAACTACACAGAAATGATCCCGGAAGGGTCCCAAAATGATCCCGAAATAGTCACGAAAAAGTCCCGAAATTACCCCGACGAGATCCCGGACGGATCCCGAAAACCATCCAGAAATGATGCCGAAAGGGTCCCCAAATGATCCCGTGTTAGTCGCGAAAAAGTCCCGAAATGACCCCGATGGGATGCCGGACGAATCACGAAGACCATCCAGAAATGATGCCTAAAGGGTGCCAAAATAACCCGGAAAAAGTCCCGTAATGATCCCGGAAACCATCAAGAATTTATCTCTCGAAGGTACGCAAATGATCCCGAAAGTACCCCGACGGGATCCCGGACGGATCCCGAAAACCATCCAGAAATGATGCCGGAAGGGTCCCCAAATGATCGCGAAATAGTGCCGAATTGATTCCGGAATAGTCCCGAAAATGTCCCAAAATAACCCCGACGGGATCCCGGACGGATCCCGAAAACTATACAGAAAAGATGCCGAAAGGGTCCCAAAATGATCCCGAAATAGTCCCGAAAAAGTCCCCAAATTACCCCGGCGAGATCCCGGACCGATCCCGAAAACCATCCAGAAATGATCCCGGAAAGGTCTCGATATGACCCTTACGGGATTACAAATAAGGTGAAGCTAATTATAAACTGTATGTGCCAGATACCAAAAACTATTGATTTAGGAGAAAATTTATATTGAGTTATAACAATTTATAGATTTTACACCAGAGGGGGTGATAAAGGGGGGCGGGCGGAGGGTGTCACTGATTACTTTGTAAGCCCTCCACTTATTTGACCCCTTGAGTCTGTGATATTGGCCAGTATACGTAAAGTTATAATGTGTAAAAATTATTAAAAAATAATTGCTCGAAGGGGTCGTGGGACCTCCACCCCTCTTTCCATGTTCGGAAAAAATTTCGCTAGTAGACTACTGTCTGTGTCCCAAATTTCATCAAAATCCGTGTAGCCATTCTGGCGTGATTCAGTCGCAAAGACGAAAAAATATAATAATTAAATTATAACTGTTCCTAGGGGGCGGAAACCACGCCCCTTTTGATCCTTCTAGACTATTGGCTATATGTGTGCAAAATTTCATCCAAATCGGTCCAGCCGTTCTTGCGTGATTGAGTCACAAAGACAAACGTCTGGACAAACATCCAAACATCCAAACATCTAAACATCCAAACTTTGCCATTTATAATATATATTAGATTAGATCGGGCGTTTTTGAAATTCTGAAATATTACGTTATTTAGAAATTTTCTGAGTGATTTCGAAATGTGATACTCCAATCTGCAGTCGAGAGTTTATCTACATAAATTTTGCCCAGTAATCAATACGAAAAAACTCTTCAGCACACTGTTCTAGGATCAGGAACTATCATTGGGTCCATAGATGTGATCACCGTACACCGGGCGGAAACATCATAATAATTACACTCCCATGGACCGTCTTGGCCACGTTCAAACAATATCACCCTTAGTGTTGTGCTTTCTGAGAACAACGCTTTTGGCAGGAAGATTTCGGATCAAACTTATTTTGAGGTGATGGCAAAAGCGAGTACTCTATACGAATTCTGAGATTGTCAATATGTTTATGATGCACCTTGTACTACGAATTGCCATATTTATAGCTGTGCCGATGTCAATTGGCCTCTCCCAATTGCGATGTGTTATCTTGAGGTTGCTGGCTTTTCCAATTGTAGCGCCCAAGACTTATTCCTTGTCCATCCTGGCACTATAGTAAGTAAACGACATTTGAAGGGCTTTCCATTGCAACGTACATATGCTTTTTCTTAGCAAAATAGAAGGAATCCTTTACGGTGCAAGTGATCGCCACAAATCTAAGATTTTGTCTTACCTTCCTTTATTAATTGTCCTTTACATAGCACGCAATGCTATGATCCCAGCTTTCTCACTCTTAAAAAGGCCCTCACACTTCGGGTACATAGTCCTTAGTACGTTTGCTGTGGTAGTAATGAAAAGAGAGTAGTATCATCAGATGCTCTGTTGCATTTAAGCTAGTGCCTCTGGACCAAATCTCAGCCTAACCGGTAGTAAGTATTACAGTCCCTTGAGAACAACAATTTGATATCTCCCATTTGGTTGTACAGGTATAAAGGAATCGAGATAGATATAGACTTCCATATATCAAAATCATCAGTATCGAAAAAAAATTTGATTGAGCCATGTCTGTCCGTCCGTCTGTCCGTTAACACGATAACTTGAGTAAATTTTGAGATATCTTGACGAAATTTGGTATGTAGGTTCCTGGGCGCTCATCTCAGATCGCTATTTAAAATGAACGATATCGGACTATAACCACGCACACTTTTTCGATATCGAAAATTTCGAAAAATGGAAAAATTGCCATAATTCATTACCAAAGAGGGATAAAGCGATGAAACTTGGTAGGTGGGTTGAACATATGACGCAGAATATAAAATAAATAAAATTTTGGATAATGGGCGTGGCACCGCCCACTTTTAAAAGAAGGTAATTTAGAAGTTTTGCAAGCTGTAATTTGGCAGTCGTTGAAGATATCATGATGAAATTTGGCAGGAACGTTACTCCTATTACTATATGTACGCTTAATAAAAATTAGCAAAATCGGAAAACGACCACACCCACTTTAAAAAAAAAATTTTTAAGTGAAATTTTTACAAAAAATTTAATATCTTTACAGTATATATGTAAATTATGTCAACATTCAACTCCAGTAATGATATGATGCAACAAAATACAAAAATAAAAGAAAATTTCAAAATGGGCGTGGCTCCTACCTTTTTCATTTGATTTGTCTAGGATACATTTAATGCCATAAGTCGAACAAAAATTTACCAATCCTTGTGAAATTCAGCAGCGGCTTAGACTCTAGGACGATAACTGTTTTCTGTGAAAAGGGGCGAAATCGGTTGAAGCCACGCCCAGTTTTTATACACAGTAGACCGTCTGTCCTTCCGCTCGGCCATTAACACGATAACTTGAGCAAAAACCGATATATCTTTACTAAACTCAGTTCACATAATTATCTGAACTCACTTTCTATTGGTATAAAAAATGGCCGAAATCTGACTATGACCACGCCCACTTTTTCGATATCGAAAATTACGAAAAATTAAAAAAGTGCCATAATTCTATACCAAATACGATAAAAGGGTAGAAACATGGTAATTGGATTGGCTTATTGACGCAAAATATAACTTTAGAAAAAAACTGTGTAAAATAGGTGTGACACCTACCATATTAAGTAGAAGGAAATGAAAAAGTTCTGCAGGGCGAAATCAAAAGCCCTTGGAATCATGGCAGCAATACTGTTCGTGCTATTACATATATAAATAAATTAGGGGTACCCGACAGATGATGTTCTGGGTCACCCTGGTCCACATTTTGGTCGATATCTCAAAAACGCCTTCACATATACAACTACCACCACTCCCTTTTAAAATTCTTATTAATACCTTTATTTTGACACCCATATTGTACAAACACATTATAGAGTCACCCCTGGTCCACCTTTATGGCGATATATCGAAAAGGCGTCCACCCATAGAACTAAGGCCCACTCCCTTTTAAAATACTCACTATCACCTTTCGTTTGATACACATAATGTACAAACGCATTCTAGAGTCAACCCTGGTCCACCTTTATGGCAATATCTCGAAAAGGCGTCAACCCATAGAACTAAGGCCCACCCCCTTTTAAAACACTCATTAACAACTTTCGTTTGATATCCTTATTGTACAAACGCATTCTAGAGTCACCCCTGGTCCACCTTTATAACGATATCCCGAAAAGGCGTCCATCTATAGAACTAAGGCCCACTCCCTTTTAAAATACTCATTAACACCTTTTATTTGATACCCATATCGTACAAACTAATTCCAGAGTCACCCCTGGTCCACCTTTATGGCGATATCTCGAGAAGGCGCCCACCTATAGAACTAAGGCCCACTCCCTTTTAAAATACTCATTAACACCTTTCATTTGATACCCATATTGTACAAACGCATTCTAGAGTCAACCCTGGTCCACCTTTATGGCAATATCTCGAAAAGGCGTCCACCCATAGAACTAAGGCCCACTCCCTTTTAAAATAATCATTAACACCTTTTATTTGGTACACATATCGTACAAACTAATTCTAGAGTCACCCCTGGTCCACCTTTATAACGATATCCCGAAAAGGCGTCCACCTATAGAACTAAGGTCCACTCCCTTTTAAAATACTCATTAACACCTTTTATTTGATACCCATATTGTACAAACGCATTCTAGAGTCAACCCTGGTCCACCTTTATGGCAATATCTCGAAAAGGCGTCCACCCATAGAACTAAGGCCTACTCCCTTTTAAAATACTCATTAACACCTTTTATTTGGTACCCATATCGTACAAACTAATTCTAGAGTCACCCCTGGTCCACCTTTATAACGATATCCCGAAAAGGAGTCCACCTATAGAACTAAGGCCCACTCCTTTTTAAAATACTCATTAACACCTTTCATTTGATACCCATATCGTACAAACAAATTCTAGAGTCACCCATGGTTCACCTTTATGGCGATATCTCGAAAAGGCGTCTACCTATAGAACTGAGGTTAACTCCCTTTTAAAAAACTCATTAACACCTTTCTTTTGATACCCATATCGAACAAACAAATTCTAGAGTCACCCCTGGTCAACCTTTATGGCGATATCTCGAAAAGGCGTCCACCTATAGAACTAAGGCCCACGCCCTTTTAAAATATTCATTAACACCTTTCATTTGATACCCATATCGTACAAACAACACATTCCAGGGTTACCCTAGGTTCATTTTCCTACATGGTGATTTTCCCTTATATTGTCTCTATAGCTCTCAACTGAGTATGTAATGTTCGGTTACACCCGAACTTAGCCTTCCTTACTTGTTACGTTTCTCTTTTACTTTGTGCTTCCATATATGGATAAAATCCTAGGGATGGTTCTAGGTATAAAATAAATCGGCTTCTCTAAACTCATTCATAATTACCGAGTTTCGAAAATAATAACTTATATGGTAAAACGACTTATTTAATTATCGATTAACCCTTTAAATGTATTTAAGCTTGGTCTAAATTTGTAATTCGGCAACGATTTTTATTAACTATATGATAGCCGTTCAATTATGTGGTTTTCAACAGTAAAAATAGGCTTTTTGACCATTATTTGCTTAGTCTAAGTTTGGACTAAAAAAAACTCCACTATTTCTGCTCGACGTTTCGCCAAGCACCTTAACTTCGTTAGGAGCCAAGTTGAATTTATTGAGTCATTTTTATGACACACAACAACAATGTGCATAACATAAAGTTATTTATATTAAAAATAAGCAAGAAAATTATTTTAGGAGAACATTTACATATATAAATGTATGTGTCACTAGATTACATTGTATACGTAAAAAATCTAAAAAATAAGAAAAAAATTTGTTAACAAAAGTTGTGCAGAATATACCTTCAAACTCTACATTGAAGTTCGGGAGTAAATTCTCACTTCCCCAGAAATATACCTCGCTAACGACATTCGCCAGCAAATCCAATTTCAATCCTCAATTTGCTGGGAACCCGCGAATTTTATATAACCAAAAACAAAAAATTTTCTTACGAATTTACCTTAAAAAAAACCAAGTTCGGCAACAAACCTCATTCACCCAAAAACGTTCCCTCCAATTTTCAGTATAAATTTTTCCTTCGTATTTACTATAAAACTCGAAATATGGGCTCCAAAGGGAGTTCTCATTCGCCGAAAAATTATTCGGGAAAATTCGCCTGCGCTGTTTGCCAGTTCAGTTTAAACAACAAAAATTTGTCTGCGAATTCGCCTTAAAACTCGAAAACAAAGTTCGTTCACCCGAACTTTTCCAACGAATTTGCAATAAACTCAAAATCGAAGTTTCTCAACAAATTTTTATTCGCCAAAAATTGTTCCGTAATATTCGCCAACAAATGCATATTAACGCCTTGACTTGGTTGAAGTTCAACAGCTAATTTTTAATGAACAAAAAGTTTGTCTTGTAAATATGTGTTCAAAATCGAAATCGTACTTCGGCAGCAAAATTTTCATTGTCCGAAAAAAATTCACACAACTTTATATTGAAACCCGATATCGAGGTTGCACAGCGAGAAATCATTCGCCCAAAGATTGTTTGTGAAGTTCGCCTTTTATATAAAGCAAAATCAATTTAGTTAAAAATATGCCTATGAACTTGCCTAAAGTTGCAAGCATATTGTTCCTCCAAAAATTCACCACCGAATTCGCCTTAAAATACACCAGCAAGTTTTCATACTTTTAGATTTCTCTGTCTATGAATAAAACTTTAAGTGCAATTCCCAAAAATTTGGATTTTAAAATTTGCAATCGCCAAAAAGTTTGTGAAAAATTGTCTCATCCAAGTTCGAAAATAGATTTTCTTTCACAAATACATAGTTGTGAATAAAATTTACCAGCGAATTGAGACAGCGTATTCGCATCGCTAAAATTAAAAAGAACAAGTAAGGAAGGTTAAGTTCGGGTGTAACCGAACATTACATACTCAGTTGAGAGCTATGGTGACAACATATGGAAAAATAATCATGTAGGAAAATGAACCGATGGAAACCCTGGAATGTGTTTGTATGACATGTGTATCAAATGAAAGGCATTGAAGAGTATTTTATGAGGGAATGGGCCATAGTTCTATAGGTGGACGCCATTTAGGGATGTCGCCATAAAGGTGGATCAGGGTTGACTCTAGAATTTGTTTGTACGATATGGGTATCAAAAGAAAGGTGTTAATGAGTATTTTTAAAAGGGAGTGGGCCTTCGTTCTATGGGTGGTCGCCTTTTCGAGATATCGCCATAAAGGTGGACCAGGGGTGACTCTCGAATGTGTTTGTACGATATTGGTATCAAATTAAAGATATTAATGAGAGCTTTAAAAGGGAGTGGTGGTAGTTGTATATGTGAAGGCGTTATCGACCAAAATGTGGACCAGGGTGACCCAGAACATCATCTGTTGGATACCGCTAATTTACTTATATATAATACCTGCCATGATTTCAAGGGTTTTTTATTTCGCCCTGCAGAACTTTTCATTTTCTTCTACTTAATATGGTAGGTGTCACAACCACTTTACAAAGTTTTTTCTAAAGTTATATTTCGCGATAAACCAATCCAATTACCATGTCTCATCCCTTTTTCGTATTTGGTATAGAATTATGGCATTTTTTCATTTTTCGTAATTTTCGATATCGAAAAAGTGGGCGTGGTCATAGTCGGATTTCGTTCGTTTTTTATACCAATATAAAGTGCGTTCAGATAAGTACGTGAACTAAGTTCAGTAAAGATATGTCGATTTTTGCTCTAGTTATCGTGTTAACGGCCATGCGGAAGGACAGACGGACGACTGTGTATAAAAACTGGGCGTGGCTTCAACCGGTTTCGCCCATTTCCACAGAAAACAGTTAACGTCATAAAATCTATGCCTCTACCAAATTTCAAAAGGATTGATGAATTTTTATTCGACTTATGGCATTAAAAGTATCCTAGACAAATTAAATGAAAAAGGGCGGAGCCACGCCCATTTTGAAATTTTCTTTTATTTTTGTATTTTGTTTCACCATATTATTACTGGAGTTGAATGTTGACATAATGTACTTACATATACATATACTGTAAAGATATTAAATTTTTTGTTAAAATTTTACTTAAAAAATTTTTTTTTGAAAGTGAGCGTGGTCTTTCTCCGATTTTGCTAATTTTTATTAAGCGTTCATATAGTAATAGGGGCAACGTTCCTGCCAAATTTCATCATGATATCTTCAACGACTGCCAAATTACAGCTTGCAAAAGTTTTAAATTACCTTCTTTTAAAAGTGGTCGGTGCCACGCCCATTGTCAAAAATTTTACTAATTTTCTATTCTGCGTCATAAGTTCAACTCACCCACCGAATTTCGTCGCTTTATCTGTCTTTGGTAATGAATTATTGCACTTTTTCGGTTTTTCGAAATTTTCGATATCGAAAAGTGGGCGTGGTTATAGTCCGATATCGTTTATTTTAAATAGCGATCTGAGATGAGTGCTCAGGAACCTACATACCAAATTTCATCAAGATACCTAAAAATTTACTCAAGTTATCGTGTTAACGGACGGACGGACGGACATGGCTCAATCAAATTTTTTTTCGATCCTGATAATTTTGATATATGGAAGTCTATATCTATATCGATTCCTTTATACCTGTACAACCAACCGTTATCCAATCAAACTTAATATACTCTGTCAGCTCTGCTCAACTGTGTATAAAAATGCGCAAAATGCTTAAAAGCCAGGTTACAATTTTACTTGCATATTCATCGCCGTAAAATTTGCCACATTCGCCCAAAAAGTTGTCAAATATTTTCATCTAAACCTTCTTTCAAGTTCGCCTTGAAATTGCCAGCAATCCGCATTCGCTTCAAAGGTCTTCTTAAATAGCGCCGACCAATTTTGGAATTTGCATCGACCCAAAACTTTGATTTGTTTCGCCAGCGAAGGTCGCAAGGAAATTTTCACTCACCGAAGAGTTTGAAAAGACTCGGCCAATTTCTTCAGCATCCTCGCATACTCTTAAATATGATAATAATAAATATTTAAATTTCGCTCTTAAATTTACTTAAAAATTCGCCGTAAGAGGAAAAGAAGAAAAAATTATCGATAACATCAACGTGTAAGCGACGAGTTATCGATTTTTTTGTTAATTTTGAATAGATGACTAACTATGGCTTTTCATCGAAAAAACTAGCGACGAGTTATAAATTTTTTGTTAATTTGTAACAGATAACAGGTTTTATCGATGACTAGCTTTACCCGGCATACGTTGTAACGCCCGAGATCGAATGAATGTTGCGTTATTTTTTCTGTTTTGTTTGTAGATAATTTAATTTATTGTTCTGTAAATTGAATTTAATTTTGTACGCATATTTGGTGAAACTTTCTGTTAAAACATTTTATTCTTGTATCTTATTGTTTTGGTTTATTCGTTCGGTGCAAAGATAAAATAATTTTTTGGTGTTCCAACTCTAGAGCAAGCAACATATAGTTGGCCATGGGAAAAGCACAGACTCTCTTAATTTAAGCCTGCAACAGTAATGGATTGTCCTTGTGCTTTGTTGATTTTAATTGCAAAAGCAAGGTGTACAGGAAACTGTAAACGCTTAAAATTGAATGGCAAATCCGTAGGAATCATTGGGATTCGTGGTATGAGCACATCTTCACCTTTGTTTTTACCGCTGATGATTGTTGCTTCGGTTACATTCGGCATTAATTTCTAAACGCAAAGTCTGGTTCCATTGCACAATTTTAGTGGGTTTAAATTCCGTAGAAGCATGATTGGTGAGCCAATTTTGAAAGTTTATGTATGCGCAGGCATTCCTTTTGGTTCTAAAGAGTTTAGAAATTCATTTGGATAATTCATAATTTTATCTTCATCTGTAATTGTGTCGATCGATGTATATTTCGTCACTTCACCAGGAAATTGGATTTGAATGCGACCATTGATTTTTTAACATGATCATTTTTGGGAGCTAAGGTAGTTCGTTAGCATAGCCAAAAAACAAAAACATTTAAATTTAAAATTCTTAATTCTGAAATATGAAAAACTTTCGTCTTGATCGAAGGAACCTAGAGCCAAAATTTGGCGATGATTGAAGTATGGCAAACACGTTTCATAGGGAACACACACAGAATTTGATTTTTATATAAGATGAGATAGACTGAAGTGAAACAATTTTTTTAACAGCGGCAGATTACTAAATTTCCAAAAGGCATAAAAGCCAAACTCAACAGTGAAACTTTATAATATATTCCATTTGTATGGGAGGTGCCACGCCGCCTTTCTCACAATTCCATATTTTCTTGGTGGTGCTAGGGATTGACCTCATATAACTCCTTACTGAATTTCAATGTTCTGGCATGTGTACCTTCAAAGTTATGCAGTACCAAAGATCCCATTTGTATGGGAGGTGCCACGCCCCTTTTATATTTCGAAATTATTTTTAGCCTAACACCTTCCCGCTGATCACAGGAACCTATAACCAAAATTTGGTGATGATTGAAGTGTGGGAAATACGTTTCCATAGCGAATACACACACACACAGGATTTGATTTATATATAGGCCTTGAGCTCGATTCGAACCCGCGATCTATATATATAGATTTTTATTGAAAAGTTATGCACTTGTTATTGAAAATATATCCATTTGTTATCGGAGTGTTCTCGGTTTATTATCGGCCTGTTATCAATTTGATATCAACGGCTTATCGGTAAGCTATCGACAAGTTATCGGTTCGTTATCGCATAATTATCGAAAGTTCATTAATTTGGTCTCGAAAAGCTATCAATTTATCCGCTGATATCAAGGCGCTATTGAAGAGCTATCGATCGGTTTGTTAACGAATCGTTGTGCTACCGAATCGGTTTGTTATCGTTAATAGCGACACTGCAGGGCGAGCTCTAGTTAATTTAAAAACATTAGTTTTCTAGACGTACAGTTGGCGATTTATACATCGAACTTCACCCGTGCTCGGTACTCAAGCCTTTTTTTTTTGGAAACAGTCTAATGTATACCCACTTTAGTACATGTACGTAAATTGTACTGCATCATCTATGAGTATGTTAAAACTCACGCAGTTCAATATTGAATGCATCTCATCATACAAACATCAACAAATGAATTGCGTGCCCAAAGTGCTGACCTATGGCTAAAAGTTGTCTAGTGTCTTCTAACACATGCCATCAAAACAAAAACAAATATTTGTACAATATATATATATATATATATATGTACATATTTAGTTTCAATTTATACTCTTAGGAAACGAGTTCTGGCAAGTTCTGTTTCAAGCAGATCCGAATATTTGAATCGGTTCTGTTATGTTACCTAACTTCAGTGAAGGTATTGATGTTATTTTGTTAAATTGTGGGATTGCCATCCAAAACTTTCATAAAAACTAAATAAATAAATAAATGTAAGGCGCGATAAGCTCCGAAGAGATTTTAGGCCGAGCTTCTCTTCCAATTTCGTCGTGCTCCTTCTTAATTTTTCCCACAAATTGGTGAGACGGTACCTACTTGTTTTATGCCGACTCCGAACGGCATCTGCGTTTTCGCAGAAGAGTTTTCGCTGAGAAGCTTTTCATGGCAGAAATACACTCGGAGTGCTTGCCAAACACTGCCGAGGGGCGACCGCGCTAAGAAAAATGATCTTCTAATTGAAAACCATTATTCCTAAAATTTTGATGTTGGTTTGCCCGGGACGTGAACCCAGGATCTTCGGTGTGGTATGCGGAGCACGTTACCATCACACCATGGTGGCCGCCAAAATACCTACTTAGCATATTTTGCTACAAATATATTGTAACGAATTTACTTGCAAATCCTCTTATTTGCCCTTTTGCTAGGTTCGTATCGCTAAGCTGTTGAATAAATAACTCCAATATTGAATAATGGAAAAATGGCCTTTATTAAAATACTTCACAATAACACTCAAACTGTGCAACGAATAGCTTAATAACCAAACTGATAGCTTAAATGAAACTGACTTTCAAAATAATACTGCTATTGCTCGCTAGATATCGCCTTAGTCGTAATTGCTTGACAACTCAAATCAAACTGAATTCCAGTGCCTCTACAATTGCCGCCTTTTATACTCTTTGATTTCAACCTTCGCATCTTCTAGGCGCTTCTAGAATCTACTAGTCCAGCAGCTCTCAAACTTCTCAGCTGTAACTACAATTGCACAAGTTTATAGTTTTTCTCATTGCATACTTATAGGAGTATCTCAGATATATGCTTGTGTTTGTGCATTGACTCTCCGCTGCTCCTAGACGTACATGGTACATATATGTAGACGCAGTTATTGTTTCGTTTATGTAGATACATAATGATTGAATTATTGATGTGAATTCACGTCACTGCTTAGCATCGGGTTAGAGACGATAGCATAGCTCAGTGCTGCTAACATACGTTACACTGCCCTCCACCTAAGCCTGATCGTCCCGATCAGACAAATCTCTCGATCTAAACGATGCTAGCATCGCCAAATGTACCACTCTTCTATTTCGTGATTTCCCAATTGCTTGTATGCGGTAGACGACATCACTGATCGTCTTCACAACTCTGTACGGGCCTTCCCAACTGCACCGATATTTGGATGGAACACCTTTCCGCAGGTGAGGGTTGTATAGCAGTACCAAATCTCCCTCCCGGAAACCTTCCGAATTATTTTCCTTGTCGTACCTGTGTTCCATCTTACTACTCATTATTCTGGATCGTTCTCTCGCACCCTGTTGCTTGGCCAATGAAGAACTACTTTGTAGAGCTTGTTCTTGACGGATTGGCTTCACATACTCAGTATCGTTCCGACGCTTCACAACAGTAGTGTGCCTTGGCTTGAAACCACCCTAGCATTCTTTCTGCGAAATCCTTTCCTTCGTTTTAGTACGTCCGTTAGGGGTTTTCAATGCCAGTGTTTCTCTCACAGGTACCTTCGGTTGTGATTTGTTTGGCCCATTTGTTCCATCAACCTTTACCTTTGAATTTCGTGGCCTTTGTCGAGTCTTCTCCACCAGTACCCGATTACTGCTCAACCCTTTTTCCAAACTAAAGTTAAGTGGAATGTCCTGGTTCTTATAGCGCATAATTTTTCTCCGCATATCGATCCTGGTGTCATGGTCAACCAAGAAGTCCACTCCCAATATGACTTCATCAACGATCTCCGCCACAACGAATTTGTGTAAAACCATGACCTTCCCAATTAGGACTTCACATATCACTTCTCCCTGGACTTGGTTATACTCGCCTGTGACCGTACGCAACCTTGCTCCAGGTAATGACTTTACTCTCCTGTAGACCAAATCAGATAGAATCAAGGAATGAGATGCGCCCATATCTACAGTCAGTACATGTTCTTTGCCATCCACATTCCCTCTGACGGTAAGACTGCTCGATTTTCTACCAATTTGCAACACAGATATCACAGGGTATTCAATAGCTGGATCTAGCTCTCGATCTCTACCTCTTACTCGCTCTTGCTCATCTCCTCCAGCTTTGCGTTTACGGCCACCCACATTGTTGGAACTACTAGGATCGAGATCGCAATGACGGGCAATATGACCGGACTTCCCGCATTTGAAACATTTGATAACTTTTTCATTCCGCTTTTGCGATCCTTTCAGCGCCTCCAATATTGCGTCTACCCACTCTAGCCTTTCTACCTCCACACGGCGTGCTTTGTAAACTGGCTTACACAGAAGCGACGCTGTTTCCTGAATCAGAGCTTGTGACACCGTTTCTGCGAATGTTGGCTTTGGGTTTGCGTATGTAGCTGGACGTCCCGTATGCCATTTATAAAGCTCTGAATCTTTACCCGTTCAGTGTATTCCACGGGTGCGTCCGCATTCGCTAAATGTGCTAGCCTTTCAATATCCGAAGGAAACTCTTGCAATGTTTCACCAGGCCTCTGGAAACGGTTCAGTAACTCCATTTGGTATATTTGTCTCCTATGCTCAGTTCCGTATCGTCTCACTAGAGCGCCCACCAATGATTCATAACAGTTCCGTTCGCCCTCTGGAATGGTTTGTAAAATCTCAGCTGCAGGCTCTTTCAACGCCATGAACAGTGCAGCAACTTTATCTTCCGCATTCCAGTTGTTCACTGCTGCGGTCTTCTCAAACTGAATCTTAAAGACCTGGAAAGGAACAGAGCCGTCAAAAGATGGTGTTTTTACCTTTGGATTACTCGTTGAAACTGCTGGGCGATTTAGTTGCAACTGCTCGATACGTCCTCTCAAAGCATCCACCTCGGCCTCGATTTTTTCTTCAAACTGTAAAATTGTTGTATCTTGCGCCTCCAACTTCGAGGAAATACGTCCTTCTTGCTCTTCCAGTTGAGCAGAGATCTGCGATGATATCTGTGCTGAAATTTACGCCGACATTTCGGATATCCGTGCCTCTTGTGCTTCAATCTTCGCTGTTATACGGTTCTCCTGCGATTCCAGCTGAGATGATATTTGCGACAACATTTCGGATATACGCGTTTCTTGTGCTTCCATCTTCGATGTAATCTGTGTCGAAATTTCTGACATATGCGTTTCTTGTGCTTCAATCTTCGATGTTATTCGTGTCTCTTGGGATTCCATCTGTGATGACATATATGTTTTCTGTTCTTCTAGTTGAGATGACATATACGTTTTCTGTTCTTCTAGTTGAAATGACATTGTCGATGTTTGAGCAGATATTGCAGCCAAAATCATGTTCAAGTCTGTGCTCGTAACTGTGTGCGATGTTTCGTTTTTCTCTTCAATTTTTGTTGTTGTCTCGTCCCCATCAGGATAAAATACATACTCGTCCACATCAATTCCTTCTGCTTCCATTGCCTCTCGTAGCCGTGCCTGAAGTTCGAGTTTACCGCCGCTTGTATTCAATCCACGGCTCTCCAACTTCTTCTTCAGTTGCTGGATCTTCAATTCACTGAACTTTGCCATGTCCTTGTTGTTCTCCGGAATTTATTCAACAATTCCTCTTCTGACACCAATTGTAACGAATTTACTCGCAAATCCTCTTATTTGCCCTTTTGCTAGGTTCGTATCGCTAAACTGTTGAATAAATAACTCCAATATTGAATAATGGAAAAATGGCCTTTATTGAAATACTTCACAATAACACTCAAACTGTGCAACGAATAGCTTAATAACCAAACTGATAGCTTAAATGACACTGACTTTCAAAATAATACTGCTATTGCTCGCTAGATATCGTCTTAGTCGTAACTGCTTGACAACTCAAATCAAACTGAATTCCAGTGCCTCTACAATTGCCGCCTTTTATACTCTTTGATTTAAACCTTCGCATCTTCTAGGCGCTTCTAAAATCTACTAGTCCAGCAGCTCTCAAACTTCTCAGCTGTAACTACAATTGCACATGTTTATAGTTTTTCTCATTGCATACTTATAGAAGTATCTCAGATATATGCTTGTGTTTGTGCATTGACTCTCCGCTGCTCGTATACGTACATGGTACATATATGTAGCCGCAGTTATTGTTTCGTTTATGTAGATATATAATGATTGAATTATTGATGTGCATTCACGTCACTGCTTAGCATCGGCTTAGAGACGATAGAATAGCTCAGTGCTGCTAACATTCGTTACAATATGATGAGGTTTTTCGTGAGGTGCCGATGTACCAGTTTACTTGGGGAGTGTTTTATGAAAACAGATCCGGCCTCACTGTAATTTTTTTTGTTTTCTTTTTTCAGAATCTCAGCTTCGTTTTATAACGCTCGTCACATATGTATAGGTACACAGCAGGCATGGAAAAAAACTGTCTGCATCAAACTATGGGTTCTTTCAACGACTTCGTTTTGCAGGTCCGGTTCCACGGTTCTTTGCATCACTTTTATGTTGATTCATTCATGTTTGATGTAGCTATGTTCTTTTAATGCTCAATGAAACAACAATGAATGATGTGATGTAATGTTTATTCTTTGCTATTGTCATTAAATGCATTTACTAGTAAAATATATGTATGTATATATGTATGTACGTGAGTTAGTCAATGTCAATATTCCAATTCCACATGAGATACTTTCTTCATTTATGAATGAAATTTATTGCATTTAACAAAGGGCTGCATAAGTAAGTGTATGAGCAATTATTAGAGGTCTCTTATTCTAGAAGTTTGATCGTGCTATAGCTCCTCACATACATGCATTTGGTTACCGAAACAATTTTGTGTGTATTAGCTTTATTCAGCATCATCAACAAACGATTTGCTGGAAATATGTTTGTTTATAAATATATAAATAAATGTGGGGCGCGATAACCTGCGAAGAGATTTTAGGCCGAGCTTGTCATCAAAATTGCGCCATCCAATGTGCGTAATTTCTCCTACAAATTGGCGGGCCGGAACCTAGGCAGATGAGTTTCTACTGGTAAGCTTTACATGGCAGAAAAATACTGCCAAAACTACCGAGGTTAATATCCATAATAGAGATCGCCATCGAAATCTGTTAGAACTGACGGTTTTTGTAAACAACTGGCTTATTCCATATGTTTGTCGGGACGATCACCTCCCACTTTTGCACGTATGCCACTATGCATGGGAACTCTCATACCCGCCCTTTATGACATGGGGTAGTCCTTCGCCTATATACAAACAATGTTAATTCTACGTTATTTTAACATCAGGTTGTCATTTGAAGTGGCATACTGCGCTGAGTCTACGGTGTACACTCAGGGACACAACCAGTTAGGACTTTTATAATAAAAGTCTCTTTTGGTACAAATTTTCACTAAAACATTTACCTTCAGTTCAAACAATTTTTTTGTCAAAACTAAAAGGTGCTTTGAAATTTAAAAAAATGTTAAACCTATCAAAATATATTTGGTAGGTACACTATTTCTCAACATATCAAACATTTAAAACTAAAAACTCCCACTCCCGGGAGAAAAGGCTTTGAAGAGATTTACAAGGTATAATCGAAACAGCTGTCGCCTTGTCCGTCCTGATGTCACGCTGTTTAAATTTTTCCCAAATTATTAAATATCAAGTAAGGAAGGCTAAGTTCGGGTGTAACCGAACATTACATACTCAGTTGAGAGCTATGGAGACAAAATAAGGGAACATCACCATGTAGGAAAATGAACCTAGGGTAACCCTGGAATGTGTTGTTTGTACGATATGGGTATCAAATGAAAGGTGTTAATGAGTATTTTAAAAGGGAGTGGGCCTTAGTTCTATAGGCGGACGGCTTTTCGAGATATCGCCATAAAGGTGGACCAGGGGTGACTTTAGAATTTGTTTACGATATGGGTATCAAATGAAAGGTGTTAATGACTATTTTAAAAGGGAGTGAGCCTTAGTTCTATAGGTGGACACCTTTTCGGGATATCGTTATAAAGGTGGACCAGGGTTGACTCTAGAATGCGTTTGTACATTATGAGTATCAAACGAAAGGTGATAATGAGTATTTTAAAAGGGAGTGGGCCTTAGTTCTATAGGTGGACGCCTTTTCGATATATCGCCAAAAAGGTGGATATGGGTGCCAAATTAAAGGTATTAATAAGAATTTTAAAAGGGAGTTGTGGTAGTTGTATATGTGAAGGCCTTTTCGATATTTCGACCGAAATGTGGACCAGGCTGACCCAGAATATCATCTGTCGGGTACCGCTAATTTATTTATATATGTAATACCACGAACAGTATTCCTGCCATGATTCCAAGGACTTTCGATTTCGCCCTGCAGAACTTTTTCATTTTCTTGTACTTAATATGGTAGGTGTCACACCCATTTTACAAAGTTTTTTTCTAAAATTATATTTTGCGTCAATAAACCAATGCAATTACCATGTCTCATCCCTTTTTTCATATTTAGTATAGAATTATGGCATTTTTTTCATTTTTCGAAATTTTCGAAATCGAAAAAGTGGGCGTGGTCATAGTCGGATTTCGGCCATTTTTTATACCAATACAAAGTGTGTTCAGATAATTATGTGAACTGAGTTTAGTAAAGATATATCGATTTTTGCTCAAGTTATCGTGTTAACGGCCGAGCAGAAGGACAGGCGATCTACACTCAGAGAAAAAATCGTTCTAAAACGAACGAAACAAGTTCAAAATTAAGAACATTCGTTGACAAAAGTCTGTTAAGTACGTTTTTTCTTAACTTGTGACCGATGGGCTTGTTTTAAGAACAGTTTTTCCAAGCACACCGTTCGTATTTTACGACCACTTTGGTATTGATGTGTGAACCTTCAGTGCTCATTTCAAGCACTACTTGGGCTTGATTTAGGATTTTTCGTTCTCACGCTTCGAGAACGATTTGGGGCCGATTTAACATTTTTCGGTCTCAATTTAAGAACGGTTCGTGCTTGATCTTTGGTGGGAGGCAAAGTATTTTTTTTAATTATATTTATTTAATTTTTATTAATAATAATATTTTTGTCATAAATAAAGAATATTTACAACAAAAAAATTGTTATTAAAATTCAAAAGTTTAAGAAAAAATGCATAATAAGCATTTTCTCATACATTTCTCTTATTGAGAAATTATTCTTATTTAAAGATGTAATCTGCATATATACTTAAAACATTTCATAACAAGTTTGAGAATTACCTGTGGATATGTGAATGGAACTGAACGAAAAATAAGAGTTAAAAAAATAGAACAAAAAAAATTGTTTTAAAAAATTCAGAGTTTGGCGGTGATCGAACTCGCGCAACACGATCGCAAGCGCAACATCATAGCCGCTGGGCCACTACAACTGCTTGATAGCTGGTGCCAAATGGTGTATTTAACATTGTAGTGCACACGAATTGTACGGTTTTTTTTCTTGGGCTTGATTTAAGAACATCGTTCTCATTAATAGAACATTTGTTCATATTTTAAGACCGGCCGTTCTTTTTTCAAGAAAATGGTGTCAGTTCAAGAACAAGGTTGTTGTTTTAAGAACAGGTCGTTCGTTTTTCAAGACCAAAAAAGTAAGAACATGAAAAGCTTTTGTTGAGTCCGGTGGTGCTGGATTTTAGAACGGCGTTTTTCTCTGAGTGTACTGCGTATGAAAACTGGGCGTGGCTTCAACCGATTTCTCCCTTTTTTACAGTTATCGTCCTAGAATCTAAGCGGCTACCAAATTTTACAAGGATTGGTAAATAGTGGTTCGACTTATGGCATTAAATGTATCCTAGACAAATCAAATGAAAAAGGGCAGAGCCACGCCCATTTTGAAATTTTCTTTTGTTTTTGTATTTTGTTGCACCATATCATTACTGGAGTTGAATGTTGACATAATTTACTTATATACTGTAAAGATATTAAATTTTTTGTAAAAATTTCACTTTAAAAATTTTTTTTTTAAAGTGGGCGTGGTCGTTCTCCGATTTTGCTAATTTTTATTAAGCATACATATAGTAATACAAGTAACGTTCCTGCCAAATTTCATCATGATATCTTCAACGACTGCCAAATTACAGCTTGCAAAACTTCTAAATTATCTTCTTTTAAAAGTGGCGGTGCCACGCCCATTGTCCAAAATTTTACTTATTTTCTATTCTGCGTCATAAGTTCAACCCACCTACCAAGTTTCATCACTTTATCCGTCTTTGGTAATGAATTATCGCACTTTTTCGATTTTTCGAAATTTTCGATATCGAAAAAGTGGGCGTGGTTATAGTCCGATATCGTATTTTAAATAGCGATCTGAGATGAGTACCAAGGAACCTACGTACCAAATTTCGTCAAGATACCTCAAAATTTACTCAAGTTATCGTGTTAACGGACGGACGGACGGACATGGCTCATTCAAATTTTTTTTCGATACTGATGATTTTGATATATGGAAGTCTATATCTATCTCGATTTCTTTATACCTGTACAACCAACCGTTATCCAATCAAAGTTAATATACTCTGTGAGCTCTGCTCAACTGAGTATAAAAACCATGAGATTTGGCACACCAAATTCCACTAGTCAATGAAAGTAGGTATGATCAAATTTCAATTTGAATAAAATTTTTGTTGATGGGGTATATTTCTTTGGAGTCATTTATACCAAATCGGAAATTTTATTCTCTGATGCCTTATGTATGTTACTTATACGCCCTGGTGAACAGCCTTAGAGTGTTAAGGCTTGGTATACTCAAAAGCGGTGCCGCTATATAGCGGCCGCTACATGGCGGTAGAGTACGTTGTCAAACACGTTAAAATCTAAAAACAAGTAAAGGTGTCTAAGTTCGGGTGTAACCGAACATTATATACTCAGCGTGAGCTTCAATTGCACATTTCATTTCAGATAAATTACTTTTCCACATAACACGTAGCACCGCTCGTTAAAAAAAAATGTCTCCCCATTTTCTCTTACAATAAAACTTTATAAGGGAAATATTATTGACTCAAAACTTTTTTTTTGCTAAGTTATAGCTTATTATTTTCGTCTACGACCCTTATCACCGATTTCGTTAATTTTTCTTCAAAGCATTCCTTATAGTAAAGGTAACCTCTCTGCCGAATTTTGTTACGATAGGTTTAACGATTTTTGATTTATCTTATAACTTTAAACGAGCAATTCTTGTTTGTTTGTATAGCCGAACGATCTCGGGAACGACTCAACCGATTTAAATCAAATTTGGCACAGAGATAATGTATCACCTTCCAAGACTTTCCACCTAGGGGTTGCCACTCAGAATGTTCCACAAGGTTGCCACCTATTCGAAATTAAAAAAAATTGCATGAGATATGCCGATATGGGTATCAAACGAAAGGTATTTCACTCCGCATTACAATAGGGACATTTTTGACCAGGGTTGCCATTTAGGGTTGCCACCTATTCGAAATTAAAAAAAATTGCATGAGATATGCCGATATGGGTATCAAACGAAAGGTATTTCACTCCGCATTACAATAGGGACATTTTTGAGTAGGATTGCCATTTAAGGTTGCCACCTATTCGGAATAAAAAAAAGAAACGTTGCCAGCACAACGAAACGTTGCCGAGTAAAGCTCGGTCGCCCAGGTACTGATTAATAATAGTTGTAAAATTGATTTTATCACAATCTGCGGTGCCACGCCCATTTTAAACACATTATTCAAATTTTTATCAAGAGTCTCAGTATCAGTCCACACGTCAAATTTCAACATTCAAGGTGCATTATTTACTAAATAATCAGGTTTTTTGTGTTTTCCAAAATGTTGTATATATAAAAAGTGGGCGTGGTTATCATTCGATTTCGCTCATTTTCAATACCAATATATTCTGGGTCCAGATTCTCGTATATCAAATTTGGTGAAGATACCTTAATATATACTCAAGTTATCGTGTTAACGGACAGACTGACGGACGGACGGACGGACATGGCTCAATCAAATTTTTTTCCATACTGATGATTTTGATATATGGAAGTCTATATCTATCTCGATTCCTTTATAATTGTACAACCAACCGTTATCCAATCAAAGTATAATAATTATGTGGAAACTAAGAATACGGTATAGTTCACAGTAACTTGTCACACCAGTCATGAGTTTCGCTGCAAACAGATATCGCGCAAAAATACTTAAAATCGAACCAAGGCGAATCTAGGTGATACCAATGCGAAATCGCCCAACTCGCCGTGCAGAAGAATGTCAAGTCAAGAAAAAATTTTTATTGATTTCGATTAACTGGCATTTTGCTGTACAATGCGTCATATGGAAAATAATCGAGAAGCGGCAATCTGCTGTTGTGATAATAACACCTGGCACTGAATTCGCTTTGATTCGAATAATAACTAGCTAGAATGTGTCACGCGTTACTTTGGAATGCCCCTGAGGAGAAAATGAATAAAGAAATAATGTCTGTGTCTATTGTTTATCTTTGTAATTCGAACATATGTTCTAATTGAATTTTGGGTCTAGTATTCTGCGTGTCGTAATATTTACTTTGACGGGTCAATGCAAAAGCTGGTTATAAAAAGCCGCCAGTCGAATGGTAAGCAAATGAATTCTCGGTAATGTTGTTACTGAAATATTCAACTTCAAACACATGCTAAAATATTTCCACTTAAATATGTTTATTTACATACATATGTATGCTTGTGTTAACGTCACAAGATAAGATTGTCTTCATTGCGGAAGCATACACGTGGCAGCACGGTGACATACGTACAAACAAAAAACCAAATTCTATTACTTTGTTTTTATATATCGACGGACTAATGTCAAAATTGTACTGCGCAGGAAGTTAAAGTGTCATGCTGAAAAAGTATAAGTCAGCCAATTTTCTGCTGTCACCTGTTACTGGCTCCGCCATGATCGTCTTCATGTCGAAAGAGAGAGGCTTGTAATCACAGACGAATGATATGAAACATTCATTATCTATCAATTCGTTTCCAATAAATGGCCTCGAGCTACAGCTGATTGTTAATTCCATTGTAAACAAGGGGGCCATTCGTTTCCACGAAACAGCCCTGTAATACATCTGTTGTTGAATATTGCCGCAGAGCCAAATAAAATCCGACAAAAATGTTGTAAGAGATCTGTACTTTTTATACTCAGTTGAGCAGGGCTCACAGAGTATATTAACTTTGATTGGATAACGGTTGGTTGTACAGGTATAAAGGAATCGAGATAGATATAGACTTCCATATATCAAAATCATCAGTATCGAAAAAAAAATTTGATTGAGCCAAGTCCGTCCGTCCGTCCGTCCGTCCGTCCGTCTGTCCGTTAACACGATAACTTGAGTAAATTTTGAGGTATCTTGATGAAATTTGGTATGTAGATTCCAGGGTACTCATCTCAGATCGCTATTTAAAATGAACGATATCGGACTATAATCACGCCCACTTTTTCGATATCGAAAATTTCGAAAAGCCGAAAAAATGCGATAATTCATTTCCAAAGGCGGTTAAAGCGATGAAACTTGGTAGATGGGTTGACGTTATGACGCAGAATAGAAAATTAGTAAGATTTTGGACAATGGGCGTGGCACCGCCCACTTTTACAAGAAGGTAATTTAAAAGTTTTGCAAGCTGTAATTTGGCAGTCGTTGAAGATATCATGATGAAATTTGGCAGGAACGTACTTCTATTACTATATATGTGCTAAATAAAAATTAGCAAAATTGAATGAAGAACACGCCCACTTTTTAAAAAAAAAAATTTTTAATTCAAATTTTAACAAAAAATTTAATATCTTTACTGTATATAAGTAAATTAAGTCAAAATTCAACTCCAGTAATGATATGATGCAACAAAATACCAAAATAAAAGAAAATTTCAAAATGGGCGTGGCTCCGCCCATTTTCATTTAATTTGTCTAGAATACTTTTAGTGTCATAAGTCGAACAAAAATTTACCAATCCTTCTCAAATTTGGTAGGGGCATAGATTCTATGACGGTAACTGTTCTCTGTAAAAATGGGCGAAATCGGTGTAAGCCACGCCCTGTTTTTATACACAGTCCACCGTCTGTCCTTCCGCTCGGCCGTTAACACAATAACTTGAGCAAAAACCGATATATCTTTACTAAACTTATCCCACGTACTTATCTGAACTCACTTTATCTTGGTATAAAAAATGGCCGAAATCCGACCATAACCACGCCCACTTTATCGATATCGAAAATTACGAAAAATGAAAAAAATGCCATAATTCTATACCAAATACGAAAAAAGGGATGAAACATGGTAACTGGATTGGTTTATTGACGCAAAATATAACTTTGGAAAAAACTTTGTAAAATGGGTGTGACACCTACCATATTAAGTAGAAGAAAATGAAAAAGTTCTACAAGCCGAAATCAACAGCCCTTGGAATCTTGGCAGGAATACTGTTAGTGGTATTGCATATATAAATAAATTAGCAGTACCCGACAGATGATTTTCTGGATCACCTGGTCCACATTTTGGTCGATATCGCGAGAACGCCTTCACATATACATATAAGGGCCACCCGCTTTTAAAACCCTCATTAATACCTTTAATTTGATATCCATATCGTACAAACACATTCTAGAGTCACCCCTGGCCCACCCTAATGGCGATATCTCGAAAAGGCGTCCACCTATAGACCTAATGCCCTCTTACAATGCTCAGTAACACCTTTCGTTTGATACCCATATCGTACAAACATTCTAGAGTCACCCGTGGCCCACCCTAATGGCGATATCTCGAAAAGGCGTCCACCTATAGACCTAATGTCCACTCCCTCTTAAAATGCTCAGTAACACCTTTCGTTTGATACCCATATCGTACAAACATTCTAGAGTCACCCCTGGCCCACCCTAATGGCGATATCTCGAAAAGGCGTCCACCTATAGACATAATGCCCACTCCCTCTTAAAATGCTCAGTAACACCTTTCGTTTGATACCCATATCGTACACACATTCTAGAGTCACCCCTGGCCCACCCTAATGGCGATATCTCGAAAAGGCGTCCACCTATAGACCTAATGCCCACTCCCTCTTAAAATGCTCAGTAACACCTTTCCTTTGATTCCCATATCGTACAAACACATTCTAGAGACACCCCTGGTCCACCTTTATGGCGATATCTCGAAACGGCGTCCACCTATGGAACTAAGGATCACTCCTTTTCAAAATACTCATTAACAGCTTTCATTTGATACCCATATCGTACAAACATATTCTAGAGTCACCCCTGGTCCACCTTTATGGCGATATCTCGAAAAGGCGTCCACCTATAGAACTAAGGATTACTCCCTTTTAAAATACTCATTACCACCTTTCATTTGAAACCCATATCGTACAAACACATTCTAGAGTCACCCCTGGCCCACCCTAATGGCGATATCTCGTAAAGGCGTCCACCTATAGACCTAATGCCCACTCCCTCTTAAAATGCTCAGTAACACCTTTCGTTTGATACCCATAACGTACAAACATTCTTGAGTCACCCCTGGCCCACCCTAATGGCAATATCTCGAAAAGGCGTCCACCTATAGACCTAATGCCCACTCCCTCTTAAAATGCTCAGTAACACCTTTCGTTTGATACCCATATCGTACAAACACATTCTAGAGTCACCCCTGGCCCACCCTAATGACGATATCTCGAAAAGGCGTCCACCTATAGACCTCATGCCCACTCCCTCTTAAAATGCTCAGTAACACCTTTCGTTTGATACCCATATCGTACAAACATTCTAGAGTCACCCTTGGTCCACCTTTATGGCGATATCTCGAAAAAGGCGTCCACCTATAGAACTAAGGATTACTCCCTTTTAAAATACTCATTACCATCTTTCATTTGATACCCATATCATACAAACACATTCTAGAGTCACCCCTGACCCACCCTAATGGCGACATTTCGAAAAGGCGTCCACCTATAGACCTAATGCCCACTCCCTCTTAAAATGCTCAGTAACACTTTTCGTTTGATACCCATATCGTACAAACATTCTAGAAACACCCCTGGCCCACCCTAATGGCGATATATCGAAAAGGCGTCCACCTATAGACCTAATGCCCACTCCCTCTTAAAATGCTCAGTAACACCTTTCCTTTGATTCCCATATCGTACAAACACATTCTAGAGACACCCCTGGTCCACCTTTATGGCGATATCTCGAAACGGCGTCCACCTATGGAACTAAGGATCACTCCTTTTCAAAATACTCATTAACAGCTTTCATTTGATACCCATATCGTACAAACATATTCTAGAGTCACCCCTGGTCCACCTTTATGGCAATTTCTCGAAAAGGCGTTCAGCTATAGAACTAAAGCACATTCCCTTTTAAAATACTCATTACCACCTTTCATTGGATACCCATATCGTACAAACACATTCTAGAGTCACCCCTGGTCCACCTTAATGGCGATATCTCGAAAAGGCTTCCACCGATAGACCTAAGGCCCACTCCCTCTTAAAATGCTCAGTAACACCTTTCATTTGATACCCATATCGTACAAACAAATTCTAGAGTCAGCCCTGGTCCACCTTTATGGCGATATCCCTAAATGGCTTCCATCCATAGAACTATGGCCTACTCTCTCTTAAAATACTCTTTAATACCTTCCATTTGATACACATGTCATACAACCACATTCCAGGCTTACTCTAGGTTCATTTTCCTACATGGTGATTTTCCTTATTTTGTCTCCATAGCTCTCAACTGAGTATGTAATGTTCGGTTACACCCGAACTTAGCCTTCCTTACTTGTTTATATTAAAAATTTGGCATTCTCAAAATTTTCTCTTAAAAAGCAATCAGAAACCAGCATAATTAAATTTAATAAAAAAATACCCATCAGAATAATTAATAAGAAATACTCTTGTGAATTCATTAAAATGGTCAATTTATTATTTTACTTCTTTGTTTGGTAAAACGTTTTGCGTCATAAGTACAATCTGATGATCGCAACAGAGAGCAGCGTTCACTTTTTAAAGCAGATGGGCCACTTTAATTGTTTGCAAAAAAAAAATACCTATGAAATAAAAAAATGGTTTTAAAGCGGAAATTTGCTTACTGGAAGAAAATTGCGTATGTTTGCTTGTTTTATTTCGTTCTTATGCTGTGCAGATGCTTCCAAATATTATTTCGACAACATTAATTACAAATTTAATGTTTTGCAATTTATTTAACGCCCATCGCCATTTGATAATAAACATTTGGCAAATTTAAAGTTTTCGAAGAATAAGTAATTTATGGTACATGCATATATAAATAAGTAAGGAAGTCTAAGTTCGGGCGAACCGAAACATTATATACCCAACTGTGTGCCTTCATATACGTAGTAAGGATAACATGTACGGAGAGATGTTACGAACATTAAATGATATGAAAGCCGAAAATACAACCTATATAATATACCAAATATCGTCTTCCGTTAGCAGCGATAAAATAGTTACTGATATAGAAACAATTTTCTAACCAAATCTCTTTTTGTTATATTGGCTTACTGTTTTGTAAGATCGCGGGTTCGAATCGAGCTGAATGCCTAGCAATAATTGTTTTATCATTATTATTGTTATGATACATTTTTTCTTATGATACATTTTTTCTTTTCTTTCACGTTGTAGTTTACGGAGCATGTGAAATTTGCGATGGTTAATTAACGAATTTTTCTTAGATCTATATTTTCCAGCGAATTTAAGGCAATTCTTGGTTATTCTGCACCTTCTGCTAATGCTACAATCGCTGAAATCAACTGATTGAAAATTCCTCAACTGCCGCTGCTTTTATACTTTCAGTTGCCTCGTTTGCCTATCTCTTCTAGGGTCTAGTACTTTCATGAACAGCCCTCTCGAATGGTAGCTTATATATTCCTCTTTTCTGTATCACATAGCTGGTTATTTAGATATATATGTATATGCATCAGTAATGCCATCTTCGCTCTTAGCTGTTTTCATGTATGTATGACTGTTCTCTTTCTTCTTCGCTCTTAGCTGTTGATTACATTTATCTGAAATATTCTCTTCGATTTTAGCTTTGCTGTTTACATCAGCGGTGCATTCGAGATATTCGCTAAGCATCGGAAGACTATTCGGCGTTCACATACAAAACGACAGACATTCAGTAAAGAAATCAGGTAATCAGTTTTAGCTTGCATTTCAAGCCATTGTAAAGGTCTACAAGTGGGATATGCAGCAGCACGCACATACACAGCCACGCTCACCTGATAAAATGCTTGTTCTTGTTCGTTTTTTGTTGTGGATGCTATTTGGCACTGTTGTACTTCTTAGGTCCAAGAAATGTGTAGGAGCTGCTAACGAAAACTGCGTAAAATTTTTGTTGTAAAATTACAAATAAATCCTAATCTCTCTTTAAAATCCATTCGTTTTGGACAATTTTAATTAACAAATTGTGATACTTTATTACAGGGGACGATTGCTAAAAAACGACCAAAACCGTCGGGGCAGGTATTAATATACGCGTTTTTGCCTCGCTTCCAATAATTCGAATACTTTTTCGCTTTTGGACTATTGATAACAGGACAAAACGGGTCTTTTCATTTCTCTTTCCACATTTCTGGGTGGGGAACTTTTGAACGGATGGAAAAACTTAGCACCCGTCTTTTTATTCTTAATACTGGAATAACTACGCGTCCTCCGATACCCCAAATCAAGACTTTTGTATAATCTTCTGTAGGACCCATATAGGTGCACTACATTTTCATACTATATTCGTTCAAAAAAATTTACCATCACAGCAACCCATATCTGATATTCCGCTCCTTTTTTTGTTTCCCTTCCTCGCTTTCCACCGCAGCAACCCCGGTAATTTTGACCTTTCGTTCAGTGTCAAACACAGGTTCCACTGAGTTCCACAATAGTTTGACACTGACCGAAGTGTCAAACGGCAGTGTGTTAGAAAGAGAAAGGAATTGTTTCCTTCTCATACATATCATACTATGTTTCAAGCAGTAAACATCTCATGCGTGAATTCTATGATCAAACATTATCCACGTAAACACATACTACTACAAGAGGTTAGGAAGGCTAAGTTCGGGTGTAACCGAGCATTACATACTCAGCTGAGAGCTTTGGAGACAAAATAAGGGAAAATCACCATGTAGGAAAATGAACCTAGGGTAACCCTGGAATGTGTTTGTATGACATGGGTATCAAATGGAATGTATTAAAGAGTATTTTAAAAGAGAGTGGGCCATAGTTCTATAGGTGGACGCCTTTTTGAGATATCGCCATAAAGGTGGACCAGGGGTGACTCTAGAATGTGTTTGTACGATATGGGTATCAAATGAAAGGTGCTAATTAGTATTTTAAAAGAGAGTGGGCCATAGTTCTATAGGTGGACGCCTTTTTGAGATATCGCCATAAAGGTGGACCAGGGGTGACTCTAGAATGTGTTTGTACGATATGGGTATCAAATGAAAGGTACTAATTAGTATTTTAAAATGGAGTGGGCCTTAGTTCTATAGGACGATTTTTCGAGATATCTCCATTTTACAAAGTTTTTTTCTAAAGATATATTTTCCGTCAATAAACCAATCCAATTACCATGTTTCTTCTCTTTTTTCACATTTGGTATAGAATTATGGCATTTTTTTCATTTTTCGTAATTTTCGATATCGAAAAAGTGGGCTTGGTCATAGTCGGATTTCAGTAATTTTTTATACCAAGATAAAGTGAGTTCAGATAAGTACGTGAACTAAGTTTAGTAAAGATATATCGATTTTTGCTCAAATTATCGTGTTAACGGCCGAGCCGAAGGACAGACGGTTGACTGTGTATAAAACCTGGGCGTGGGTTCAACCGATTTCGCCTATTTTCACAGAAAACAGTTGTCGTCATAGAATCTATGCCCCTACCGCGTGGTACCACAACGGGTCACAACGGCCTACGTTAGTCTCCGCTCGGACAGCGGAGGCAGCCACTCTAACCTAACCTAACCTAACCTAACAAATTTCACAAGGATTGGTAAATTTTTGTTCGACTTATGGCATTAAAAGTATTCTAGACAAATTAAATGAAAAAGGGCGGAGCCACGCCCATTTTAAAATTTTCTTCTATTTTTGTATTTTGTCTCACCATATGATTACTGGAATTGAATGTTGACATAATTTACTTATATACTGTAAAATATTCAATTTTTTGTTAAAATTTGAATTTCTGTTTTCGCCCAGATCATTTTGATATATGGAAGTCTATATCTAAATCGATTAGTTTATGCCGTTACGGATTACCGTTATACGAACAAAATTAATATACTCTGTGAGCTCTGCACAGCTGTGTATAAAAAAAGTTGCGTTTGTATTCGAAGCTCTGGAGGCGTTGCGCACCACTGGGTCACATGTATGTATATGAGGCGGATGTTTATTCGATTTACGGCATTCATAATATAATAGTGAAATTACCTAAAAAAATAGGCGGGGTCACTACCACTTAAAAAAAATTTAAATATTCGTATTTTGCTACACCATGTCACTGACGTGAAATATCATTATAATTTAATTGGTGTAAAATTTTTTATTACAACTAGAATGTGAAAAAAAAAATTTTAGTGGGCGTTGTCGTACGCCGATTTTATTTATTTTCACAAGGTGTATATACAATAGCAAGGACAAGCTCTATGTCAAATTTCGGCATGATATTCTCAGCGACTTTTGGTTAATGGTTTGAAAAGCTTAAAAATTTTCTTTTAATAAGTGTGGGCAGTGTCACGCCCATTTTCGAGAATTTTACTAAATTTCAATTCTTTGCTTAAAGTCAATCAACATATCAAGTTTTATCACTTTTTAGGAAAAATTTAAATTTGTCATTTGTCATCAGAATGATCAAGGCAAAGTGGAGCTTTTTGGGATTTTTCTTTTATACGCCTTTCGACGATATCGTGACTTCTTCAGGGAATTCTGTTTTATTTTCGATAATATCTTGCAAATCTCTTCAAAGCCTTTTCTCCCGCGAGTGGTATTTTCCGATTCCGATTAAATCAAGCTTGGAAATTGTTTGAGACTTGTTGTGACAGACTCATTAATCCGCTTTCGAGTTGCAAGGTCTTTTACGCATTAGTACTTATCGGTATTGCACATTTCTACTGTTAATGCATGATTGCAGGCAGCTCTCCATTCGATTGTGAAGATGTGGGTTACACTGCTCTGGTCCCTTGAATCAGGAAACAGCCAACTAGTGTTTTCTGACGAGCAATCGTCGTTAGGGGAGCATTTCGATACGGTGGTTAAGTAGTCTTAGTCCCGGGGAGCTGCTGTAATTTACAAATAAAAATAAGTTTGAGCAATTAATATAGCAGAAAGACCGCGTAAAGCTTTGGTCGCATTTTAGTGTTGCTATCGGGCTCTCTCCGAGGATTGTTTACTGGCTGCATGATATCGGGGTCCTCTCCTGGGGAGTGTTGGGCTGGTTAAACGAAGTTGACATCACTTATAATGTGAAACATCTGGTAAGCACGCAACAAATGGCCCTGATTCGAATCAGCCGGGATCTTCGTAAAACACTGTGAGTTTGAATTCAATGTTGAACAGTGGTGACAGGGCTGCAATTATGCTTCGAAACCCGGGATAGATATACAACCACATTCTTACTCGCTTCATATTTGTCCTTTGCAAAACAAATAACTTTGCAACAGTTTCTGCTCTGTGCTAACTTCTCAGCTCATACACCTTCGTGGGAGGAGAAGGGTCGGGAACACATCAGGAGTCGAGGTCTGAAGTACTTGTTTATGAATGGAACTAAACTGCACGAACTCCCGATAGTGTTCGCCGCGATCACATCGAGCCATTCTCTGTCAGGGCAAAGCGACATTCCTGGCAATTGACACGCAGATCCCTCAGCCTGAACTTGAAAGAGCTTACTAACCAATGATGGATGCCAATAAGTACTTGGGAGCACTACTTGTCATTTTCAGTCTTCTTCTGGAAGGGCTTCGGCTCAGCTGGGTAAGCTTAACAGCCTAACTTTTGCATGCGCAAGGCGTAAATATTACGCTATTGATATATATCTATCCCAGGAGGATCTATAAAGGTTGATGTTTGCTTCACTCGGCGGCATATCGTTGCTACGTGGAGAGTTTTGCAATAATAACAAACTGGCGTCGCAGTAAATTAATATGGCATCAGAAAGGACCGTTAGCGTGTTCGAACAGTTGAGACGGCAGCCACCCAATCTAACACAAAATAACGTAGTTCGTCGCCCAAATTATTTTCAGCATCAGACTCATTGTCGTTTGCTTACGAAGGTCTCGCACAGAGTTGAAGAACACCTTAGAGCCTTATCAAAAAAACGTAATTTACTTGTATACAGGGTGCGGAGAACGCTCAAAATACGATCTCTCAAACAACTTATCGCTCAATTAAAATTGAGTGCTTGGCATTTCTCGCGAGTGAGAAATCGAAATTGCCTACGAATGAATAAACAATCTCTCACAAGCTACAACAATTTTCACAAACAAATACGAGCGACAAAACTTCTTTTCAAAAGTGGTGATTAGATTTTTCGGCATCGATCGTTATTTGCGAGCGTCCACTGCAAAACTCAAATATTTTCTCGTTTTAAAAAGATCGATCGCGCGATCGATCACGATCGTTCGTTTGAAAATCAATATGATGTAAAATAAACAATCTTTTAATAATGGTGATGCAATATCTTTGAGTTTTCCCTTGATAAGTTAAATGAAAAGGATATTTTTTTTATAAGTAATATGTGAAAAATTTAATTAATTAATTTTTAGATAAATTTTAAATAAATTCCAAAAATTTTTTTTAAATATTCTCATACATTAAGCAATAAAGGGTTATCCCCACTTAACACAAAGAAAAGTTACTATTTTTGTAATAAGAATTTAATAAAACTGAACAATTTACTTGAATTTATTTCTAATTTATATGTATTGCGATCGTCTAAGGGAGTAGGTCCCAAGTACATACAAAATTATCATTAATGAGAAATTATACAAATGCATATACATATGTATGTACATTGGGGTGGGTGTTGTTATAATTAAAAAAATTTTCAAGGCATCTAAAAATATAGCCGTACCTATAAAATTCCAAATTTTTATTTGTTGTTTTATGTTTAGAAGTGTCTCATACCGACCTTATTTTTTCTATATAAATATAAAAAGTGTGGGTTATTCCCGGACAAAGCAATATCAAAAAGAGTTTTCTCAATTATACCTACATATGTAGTTAGTTTTTGTAGTTTCGCAAACATTCCGAGGGTATTTCTGCGATGAAAAACTTAGACCCTGGGCCAATCGCATGAAAAAGTAAAATTTTGACAAGCCGAAGGAAAATTTTGATACTTATCGTGGTGAATACGAACGTCAGAATTTTCCCTAGCCAATGAGGCTAGGTAAAATATTCATAATCGCTAGGTAAAATATGACAATTACTTTTGTGTGCTCGTGCATACATTTTGTTGCAGAAGTGCAAAAATAATAGCTTCTCAAGCACCAGCAAGCCAAAAACATACGAAAAGAAGAAATGCATGTGAAAAGCGTGCGTAAAAAACTAAATGTAAGACAAAATAAATTCTTTGCACGTGGATTAGCACAGCTAAATTGAAAATTTTTCACACAAATGGAAAATTTTTACACCTCATTTTCGCATTGAGTAAAATTTTATGGATTGACACACAGCCTTATCAGCGAAAATTCATCTGCTATGCACATCCCGTTCGGAGTCCCTCCAATTTGTAGGTAAAATTGAAAAGAAGCACGACGCAAATTAGAAGAGAAGCTCAATATAAATCTCCTTGGAGGTAAATCGAGCCAGGTATTTATTTTTTTTAGCTATTCGGATGTCCTGAACTATATTTTCGCTATATCAAAAGTAAAATAAAATTTATTTGGCACACCCTAATATATATACATATATATAGATATGCTACCAATGTAAATATGCAAACATACTTATATGTATGATTCTAATATGTTTTTTTGAAATAAATTTATTTACCTAAAATTTTTCACGCAAATACTAACCCTTAAAACATTCTGCCTACTGTAGCTACCGTATACTATTCTCAAATGTAAATATCCGATTTAAAAAACGTCTCACCAGTAGCAGGTAGTTATATATTACATTCACATGAAAAACAAAGTTTTCTTTTATTCTTTTTGAAATTAACAAAGTACAAGAAAAGGAACTACATATATATTTATAAATTATTCCATTAATAAAAAATCAATTCACTTCATATACATAAACACATACATACATACAAGAAAAGGAACTACATATATGTTTATAAATATTTCCATGTATTAAAATATCAATTCACTTCATATACATAAGTACATACATACATATGCAATTCAACACCAAATTCAGTAAATGAAAAACTTCAAGTAGGTACAAGAAAATGAAAATAAACTTAAAATAATGAATGCAAAGAAAATATAAAATATTTAAAAGAGATTCATTCGACAATTTAGTAAAACTTGAATAGAACTTTTAGAAATTTACTTTTTCCAGTAAAATATTATTGAGCTTAATCATAAGTAAATCATTTATTGTGTTACTGCTTAATCTGGAGCGCTGCTTAGTGAGAATTGTAGATAACGCACTGAATCCTCTCTCAACGGAAACTTGACTTGACGGAACAGCTAAAATTACTTCAGCCAGCTTATACAAATCCTTTTCTTTTGTGGACAGATTTTTCCAATAATCAAGTATATCAGCCGCAAAAGGCTTCCTTTCGCCGTATGCTAAATTATCGAGTTTTTGGCGGATACTAGCATTGCTTTCAGTTGTCAATGTACACCTGTTTATGATGTTGAACTTCTCTTCTAAAATACTGTAGGGATCATTAAGCAAACCTAGCGCAGTATCTTCTGATTCATTCTCCATTCAAGGAATTAAGGCTTGCGTTTGTTCGTAATATGTATATGCACCTGAGGAAATGAAAAACAAAAGCACATAATCAGATTTTTTACACATACCACTGCACTTTTCTTCCGTTAAATCTTGGATCGAGGTATATACCAGCAAGGAATGCGACGTTGTCCATCAATATTTCTTTTCTCTTTTCCATAGATTCTAACAGTTTGGCAGCAAAAGCATTTCCAGTCATTCTTTTTAATTTGACTTCACATATTAGCCAATCTCTGTAGAAATCACCAATGATGTATTGCTCAATTTGAAGTTGCTTAGTATATTGCGCCATTGGTTTGAATGCATCGACAAAGCTTTCTACAAAGCTCCAATCAATTTTAGTGTCAACACGAAACTCGATCTCGTTCCTATTTATGTGATTTTTTAAACTCAACAGGGACTCCATCATTGCAAGAGTTGAGTTTCAGCGGGTGATGTTGTCCAGAGGTGGCATACGTATGTCCACAGTGTTACGACCACGCCTAATGCTCGCCCTTAGGAGTTTCACAACTTTTCTGCAGTCTTCTAATTTTCGTTGCATATGCTTGGAGGAATCATGAGCTGCAATTTGAATTGCATCTAACTATGGCCAGCAATGAATTTAAGCGATCGTGTACTGATTCGCAGTCGTCATCCTCGTTTTCTGAAGGAACCTCCAGCTCATCATTTTGCAAGTCTTACATTTCCTGCTGGAGTAGTTAGGGGGCTTTATCATGTTTCTCCCGTTGTCTGATGTAGTCGAATAAATTTGTGTTAGTTGAATTTGATATTCCCGCAGGCATTTTAATACTTCCTCTTTTAAGAAATGTGCCGTATGCCTCTTTTTCAGTTACGAAATAATTATTATCTTTTAAACAAAAGTTCAGTAATTCCAGAAATTGTTTTTTGTGATGGAGTTTCTTCTGGAGATCTCATCCCATTTGTTCATTATTATTTTGATCGCGAGCATCGTAGGTATATTAGTGAACAATGATACTACATCAAACGACACCAGTATGTCGTCGTCGGAAACATTTATATTGTTGATTTTTTCTTTGAGTTCAAAAGAATTTTTTATATTGCGTTCCTCAGATACTAAATCTTTGAGGATATCCCCAACATATCTAGATAATCTGTAACATGGTACATTTATGGACGGAATGGATGACCAGGTTTGTGTATTTTGGGCAAGCCATACAGTCTGGGGGCATTGGTACGTTTTTTACAGTTACCAGTCCAACAAAACATTTTATTAAATCGGTTTTATTTAATTTTACACGATTTGAGTTCTTATTTGCACTTGTCGATGGTTCCACTTCACCAAAGTTATGTTTATGTATGGTCTCGTAGTGTCTTTTAATGTTTCCTAATATAAGCCCTTTAAACTCTTTTTCGCATAAAAGGCATTTTGACAAATTGGTATCTTTATTAAAGGCCACAAGTTTTGCCTTTTAATATTCGACGTTTTCCCCACTTTTTTTTTTATTAATATAATACTAGATAATAAGATTAAAAATAATCTACCACGTATATATAACTTTCTTTCGACTGATTAAACTCAACTTTTTGCATCCGCACCGTAGGAAGAACAATCGAGATTGCTCAAAAATTCGATCTCTCACGATAAATGCTAAGTTCAAGGAACGTTCGCAAAATATTTTTCGTAGTTGAGAGACCGCAGGCAATAATTTTGTGTATACACATCGAAAACGAACGAGCGTACAAAGGATCGATCGCAGCGGAAAGGCTGCTGTGAAAAGTTGTTTATCTAGTCTCTCAAAAACGAAAAAGATATACATATATTGTTTTGCAATCGTTCGTCCTTATAAGTATTTATCATGAGAAATCGCGAGCGTAAAATGAGATAATACGAGAAAATCATGCTTTTGAGCAATCGCGATCGAATTTTTGCGCACCCTACTTGTATACATGTGTATATGCATGGAAGAGCTACCTATCATAAATGTGCATATATGTATGTTTGTATATAAAAACAGCAAAAGTGAAATCAATAAGAAAAATTATTGTGTAAATTTCATTGTTTGTTTTGTTGTTGTCTGTTTGCCAATTTCATTCACAGATTCATTTAATATAATCGTACACCTCTCAAAACGATGACAACACATTGATTAAACAAAATTAAATTAACATATTTATTATTATTATTTGGGTGTGAATTGGCCACGCATATACAGCAGCGAACACGACAATGGCAGTGGCAATTTTCTTCAATATTCATTAATTAGATTCTTCTTTTTATTTTGGATAAAAGGCTTGTATTAATATTGTTACTGAAACTATGCAAACCAATGCCAAAGTGTTTTCAAAAAAATTCGAAAAGTGGAAAAAATTTTCCGAAATTTACGAAATATTTTTCCGAATGGTGTTTGAATTTTCAATATTTAGGCTACAAAACTGCATACTAAAAAAAGTCCAGAAAACTCTTCATGTTATAATTTCGAATTCATTTATTATTAGAAACTTACAATACAAATTTAATTACTATTTAATTTTATGTAATTTATGAGTCAAAAGTAAATTATAGCGCGCAGCGAAATATCGGCCACCGACAGGCAAACATATGCAAAAGCAAACGTCAAATTCAGTGCTGCATTTATATATATTTATCAGTGTTGCATTCAAAGGTATCAATTCCTCTGCACTTATTCAGAAACCCCTGTGGGTCAGGTTAGACGGCCAGACCTAGTCATCGGAGCTGTTGTCTCATCGGGTTCGTCATCACTAGTTGGCGTGCGGTTTGAACTGCGCTTCTTCAACTGGTTACAGCGACGACGAAGTATACCGTGATCCGTTCTCACGCGATACATCTTGTTACCGTGTCTACTCTGGATAATACCAGGAATTCAAGGTGGACCACGTGCATAATTTTTAGCATAAACGGTCGCCGAAACTGGATATATTGCCTTGGGACGAGCAGTAGCCGTGTGAGTGAATCCGGGTACAATCCGAGCCAGTAATGTCTTTGGTTGCCGCCCATGTAGCAGCTCTGAAGGCGACTTATTATTACTGCCGCTGGGACAAGTTCTGTAAGTACTGAGAATAGTTAATGAGGAGTCTAACTGATTTTTACCATCTGCTATTGCTTTCTTGAACGCCTGCTTATAATTACGAACAAATCGTTCTGCCTCACTGTTCGATGCCGGATGGAACGGTGCTGTTGTTAGATGAGTAATGTCATTACTTTTGCAGAAAGTCTTAAATTGTGTCGCTGTGAATTGACGCTCGTTATCTGAGACAATAGTATCAGGTAGACCTTCTATGGAAAATATTGCTTTCAATGCATCGATTGTCGATTGAGCGGTAATGTTTGACATTTTCGTTACAAATGGATATTTGGAATAAGCGTCGATGCAAATGAGCCAAGTAGCACGGACCTGCAAAGTCCAAGTGCTCTTCAATATGCTTATCCATCGAGGGCCACCAGCAGTATTGGCGCGCCATCTGTTTCATTCGTGACATGCCCCAGTGCCCTTCATGTAACAGTTCAAGGACGGCTTCTCGTTTTGACGCTGGTAATATGGCCCCCATTTCAAAACTGAGTGCATGTCTGCGCGAAAAATATGGCTGAAGGTCGCGGTGTTTTGCCGGAAGCCTTTCAGGCCATCCATTTGATATAAAATGACACACTTGGTTGAGAACGGGGTCCTTCGCTGTCAACCTGGCTATATGTTTTACGTTAAGCGGAGATGCGGTGAGCTCGGCTTGTACTTCCACTTACATGCAGGCATCGCTCCGATCAAGCTCTTCGTCGGGTCCCATGGGAAGGCGTGAGAGCTCATCTGCGTTACCATGCTGATCTGTTGGTCTGAATCATATTTCGTAATTATAAGACATCATAAGCAATGCCCAGCGCTGTAGGCGTTGTATCATCATCGCCGGTAGTTGCTTATCCGGACTGAATATCGACACCAGGGGCTTGTGGTCAGTGATTAGAGTGAACTTCCGGACAAATAGGAACTGGTGGAACTTCTCCACGCCAAATATAATGGAAAGCGCTTCCTTTTCTATTTGGCTGTAACGTTTTTGGTGCGATATAACGACTCCTATTCCGTGTGCAGAGGCATCAGTTGCCAGAATAATAGGCAACTGGTCATCGAAGTGCGTTAGCAACGGTGCTGTACTGAGCTGGCGCTTAAGAGCTAAAAAAGCCTTTTCCTGCTCCTCTCCCCACTGAAATGGTACATTCTGCCGGCGAAGTCTATTAAGCGGCTCTGTTTTTCTGCAAAATTGAGTATAAATTTGTTATAGTAATTAATTTTACCTAAGAATACTTGCATATCTTTCAAATTGTTGGGCCGTGGCATTTCATTTATTGCTACAAGCTTAGTTGGGGCAGGGGTACATCCTGCTGCATCCAAAACAAAGCCAAGGCCAGGGCCGCCCAGAGAAAATCCGGGCCCGGGGGCAAAACAATACGGGCCCTTCTAAAATGAACGAATTCTCAAAATCAAAATTACCATATTTTACATATTTATATGCATTTGTATATACATGTATATTTAAGCGTATACATGCATACGTATTAGGCTGAGTCGATTTATTAACCGATATCGCGCCATCGATTTTTCGATAGGATTTGGGCTCAAGAAGAAACAACTTCACTACGCATACCCAAAAAAAATATTTTCTAGCCTGCGCAAAAAAAATAGTGAAAGGGGCAATTTTTGGACCAAAACACTCCCCAAAACCCAAAAGATATCTGTTTTTTTTTTCTTTTTCAAAAAACTGTTATCGCCAACGTTTTTACATACATACACACATACATATATGTGTATCGCTGTATAAGAATTTACATCATACCGAATTTTTCTGCTGCACCAGAAAAAGAATTCTTTATGCTACAAAGCCGACACCATAAACCAACAACACTTTATGCGGGGTGCAGACACGTTAAGAGATTTTTAAAATTTGTTGAAATTTAAAATGATTGCTATCTACGAAAGGTGATTAAAGGTGTGGTTTGTTTATTTTCTGTAAGCAAAAAGCTTGGATAGCATTTTGAGATTCCTGGGCCCCTCATCCCCCCCCCCCTCTCGTAGGGCCTGGCCAAGGTACTCCACCCGCCGCTGCATAAGGGAACACTTGGATCGGCGGCATTTAAATCCTGATTTTTGTAGTCTTTCGAAAACAGCTTGTAAATTGTTCAATAATTCTTGGTCTGACTTTCCCGATACTAATATATCGTCAAGGTAATTAATACACATTGGGATGCCTGCTATAATCTGTTCCAAAAGCTTCTGAAAAAGAGCGGAAGCGCTTTGCTACGCCCATCGGTAGTCGTTGATATTGGAACAACCCTAATCGTGTATTGACAACCATTAATTGTTTAGCGCGGTAACGGGTATTGATCCACCTCAAGTTGTGCATTAACAGCTTTAAAATCACCACATATTCTTAGCCGGCCTTCCATTTTGGGGACTACCACTATAGGTGCAGCCCAGTTGCTGAATGTAATTGGCTTCCATATGCCGTGGTCCGTCAGACGCTGTGCTTCTAATTTAAACTCCCTCATTTGTGCGAAGGGTATAGGCCGTGACTTAAAATATTTTGGTAATGCATTTGGTTTTAAATGTAGCGCAGCTTTTGAAGTAGTGCAGTAGCCCAATGTGTTTTCGAACACTGGTGAGAATTACTGCAACATAATTTCAATGTCTTCACAAGACCCGCTTGGCATTTACATAAGCCTAATTTTTCCAACAAATCAGTTCCAAGAATTTCACTATTATTTTGCAAATCAGCTACAACAAGTTTACATACTCGTTTGATGCGCCCGTGACTAATAGTGACGTCTACAGTTCCTAATGTCCTTACGGAGCTGCCTCCATAAGCGATTAGCTTGCCAGCTGGATATGGAGTCAGACCCGGCTTACCGATATTTTTGTATACAGCTGCGCCAATTACAGAGCAAGTGGCACCCGTACATATACATATATTTATCAGTGTTGCATTCAAATGTATCACTTTATATTTAGATTTTTACGTTTTTTTTTTTTTTTTTTTTGAATTTTAGAATTTTTTCGAAAACATGTTTGAGATTGGTTTGCATAATTTTTCTTAAAAATTTTACTTCTCAAATTACCGAAAATAGAAAAAAAGAAATTTAATGGACGAAATTTGTTAAATATTGCCACTGCTATTTTCGTGTTCGCTGCTGTATGTACACATGAAAGTAATATCGAGTGCAAACAGGAACTGAAGAATAACGAAATCCTTAGCATAACTTGAAAAATCAAGAAGTTTTTGACATAAAATTTTAACAAAAACAAATATTGTACAAAACCGTTTTGAAGCACTGAGCAACAGCCAATCGCAATGACGAAATCTTTGAATTTGAGATAGAGGAGATATACCCAAATAAAAATATGTGGGGACGAGGTACTCGTAAAGTTACAAGTGCAAGCATACAGGCGTACGTCTAGTAAACTAATGTTTTTAAGTTAAGCAGTAGCTCACCTAAGAATTGATGTTAAACTAGAACAGAGGCAACTTTAACAGAAACAAATAATTTCGGGCTTTTGAAGAGAGCTTCGTCGGATTCTTATCTATAACAACCGATGATTATTATTATTATTTTATCATCGGCTTATTATCGACAGCGAATAATTATCGTCTAGCTATCGGTTTGTTATCGGATTCTGGTCGCCGGGTAATCGGAATCGGGTACAGGTGATACATGTGTTATCGACTTTATATTGAACTTTTATTAGTATCTGTTTCATAACAAACCGATGAGTCGACGATAACAAATCGATTACACGCCGAAAACAAATTGTTAATACTCCGATAAGAAATCGATAACTTTCCTATATCATAGTGATCACTTTTTGGCAACAAAACGAATTTTTCGGGAACTTGCAATAGCAAATCAATAAATTTTCGATAACAAATCGATGACATTGTTATAACATATCAATAACTTTTCAATAATATATCAGTAGTTTCTCTGGTAACATATCCATACAATTTCGATAACGTATCGATAATTTTTCCGTTAATAATACATATTTTTTGACAGGAAATCGATAAGCATTGGATATCGAATCGATAATTTTTCGAAAGTTTTCGATAGAAAGACGATGAATTTTCGATGACAAAACTATAAATTTTTTGCAACATATCGATTATTTTTGTATAAAAAATGGAGGACATTTTGATAAGAAATTAATAAGTTTCCGAAAGTTTGAGACAAAAAATTGATATTTTTTTGATATCAAATCGGTAACTTTGTTTTATAAAAACCAATAGCTTTTTAAAAATTCGCGATAACAAAGATATAACTTTACAATAATACAACGATAACTTTTCGATAGATAAACGAGACATTTTCGGTAGTAAATCGATAAATTTTCACATTAAATATCGATACATTTTCTTTTGATAGCAAATTTGTAATACTTCGATAATTTTTCGACAAATAAACTATAAATTTTCCATACTAAATCGATACATTTTTCGATAAGAAACCGATAAATCGTCTTTAAAAAATCGGTAATTCTTTGATTGATAATCTTTGTTATCGATAGCAAATTTGCAACACATCGGCAAAAAATCGATAACTTAAGAATTATGTTATTGGGGTAAAAAAAACCCCACTTAGTACATACTTTGGTGTCATTTGTTCTATTGCATACATACTCGTAAAACATATGACTATTATACAAATATTGTGCAATATCAAAATCGCTTTCCCTTCTCAAATGCAACAAATTTTGCCGCGAGCGAATGTGTGACTGTGCAACTTCCGTTTTCATTGAATATCAAAAGGATATCAATTTCATTGTGTCACTGCACTTTACATATCCCTTTCTACATAGATGTAGTAAGTATGTATGTAAGTAAAACGAAATTTGATTTATAACTGCTGGCGGCTTTGCATATCGTAAAAGGTTTGTTTACAATTGATGCTTTTCCGTGAATATGTGCAAATGATGGCCATTACCGAGAGACTGTAGATCAAACACCGAACCAATAGGTTATTGAAAATGGTATTTTAGTACCGCGCTTTATGATTGAAGTTTAAGATTTGGAGGCAAAGGGAAGACCTGTAAAGCTTTTAAGTTTTGACATTACGCTATTCTGAGCTTTAATCTTTACTCTAAACCCTACACATGGCACACTGCCCCGTCAGCCAAAAACATTCAGAATAACTACTATGTATAAATTCTAGTAGATCATTACAAACTATAGTCATGAGAGTAAATTTTAAGACAGTTAAGACATTTGCACTTGTAGACTTGTTTGAAATTGATATCCACAGAAGGATATAGTCCTTGAAAACAAAACAAAGCATGCGAAGATTATCCTTGCAAAGTAAAAAAGCGAACACCCGTGTGGTTATGATTAACATGCCACAACAACAAAGCATAAAAAAACTAACGCATTGTGTCATCGTTCTCTTGAAAGGGTTGGGAAATTTAATACAAGTATTTGTTTAATACTTTAAATCAAGCAGCCAGGATATGAAGTCTATGTTCTTTGGTTATGTCACGAACTGTGGTTGCGTCAGTGCACAGATTGAGAGCGAAAAAGTAAACAAGCTTAAAATGAGAAAAAAAAATAAAAATTAGCATAAGGCAAATTATTCTTAATACCTTTATATGTTTATGTGATATTGTATTGTATAAATTGTTATATCGACTAGTACATGTTTTTCATAATTTATTCGGGATTTGTACAAGATCTTTTCAGAATGTTGTTTGCGCTCTTAAGGGATCAGTTTGAGATCTTTTTTGAAGTGTTATCGCAATATATCTACATTGGTGAGGAGGGGATAATGTTATCTGTAACAAACCGATAACAACTTTCGACAAAAAATCGATATTTTCGATAACTTCGGTTATCGACTACTCATGTATAACACTTCGTAGCAAATGGAAAACAAACCGATAACTCTTGAAAAGAAAATTGATAGCACGCCCATAACCCGTCGGTAACAATCCGATCACTTCTGTTGTTGTTGTTGTTGTAGCGGTAAGGTTGCTCCCCGAAGGCTTTGGGGAGTGTTATCGATGTGATGGTCCTTTGCCGGATACAGATCCGGTACGCTCCGGTGCCATAGCGCCATTAAGGTGCTAGCCCGACCATCTCGGGAACGATTTATGTGGCCACATTAAACCTTCAGGCCATTCCCAAGTTGCATGAGGAGCTTGGGGTCGCCAGAGCCTCGTCTGTTAGTGAAACAGTATTCGCCGCGGATAGGTGAGGTTGACAATTGGGTTTGGAGAAGCTATATATTGCGCTGGCAACCTGAAGGGTTGCGCTACACAGCCCCTTGAATCTGGTATTTTAGTCGCCTCTTACGACAGGCATACCTACCGCGGGTATATTCTGATCCCCTAACCCGCTGGGTTCTCGCTAGCGGTTGTTATCGATAACAAGCCGTTAACATTTCAATAACACTCGATCTAGTTTCGGTTCTTAGTTTAGGACTCTCATATTTTTCCCCCTCCCCACCTATATTTCCTTATAACTTGCCCATTCCTTTCCTACCAGTGCTTGCACACATTACGCCTACACTTACCCTGCACTTACATTCTGGATTTCCCCATACATACCATTCCCACATATTCTGTAGTACCACATATAATCTGTTTCGGCACATTTGTAATGTATTTCGTTACGAAAAAATATGAACATGGTTTTTTTGCTTTGTACACATTTAGACACTCAATAAATTACCCAAAAAATTTAAATCGAAATGTGAGAAGGAAAGAAAGGAAACAAATGGGAAAGAAATATTTAAATTAAAATAAAAGACAGCTTAAACTGAGATAATGACAATGTCGATGGTGGTTACTAATGAGAAGAGAGTTGTATGAAGAAAAAATTAATAGCTACCGTTTCTGTTAATACGGCTTAAGCTTCCGGCAGGCTACGCTTACAAATATGGCTGTAATTCTGTTAAGATCAAGGTCTGCATTCCATGGCACAATTGTGTTCTCATTACGTATGCGAAAAGGGCAATCACTTTAAATTTTTTAAGACCTTATGTTATAACTGTTATTTTCATGGCGACGATGAATGTTACGGCTAGAATTATTTTTCAAACGGTTACGTTGATATATATATATAAGCGTCTGGCATTTGTATGGTGAGTTTTCAGCTTAGGCGAAGCATCCCCGGGTTCGGTAATAGGTCCCGATCTGTTATAATGATAAAGACACCCACAAAGACTTTGTGGATAGTTACCGGGAAATGTTTTGATACGTTACAAAAACTATTACCTTCAAAGTTTTAGATCGAAGATCTGGGGAACTAAACCAGATAACGCGCAGCGTAAATGGAGGGATGGCTGATCAGGGTGTTCGACTGGCAACAGCAAAACCGGAGGCCATTATCCTAATGAAGAGGCCGATCTCCACTATCGTTAATATGACAGTAGGGGTCCAACAAACAGAAACCCGCATTTTAACAAAATATTTGGAGGTAAAGCTATATATAAAGCGCACTGTTTCATAGCACATTCAAGGAGCCTGCGAAAGGCCTGCACACACGTAGTGAATCTGAGTCAATTAATGGCAAACATAAATGATCCAAAGCCATATAGATGGAATCTGTTCTTATCAGCCTCAGACCCTATACTCTTACAAGATGCGGAAGATGCTGTGGAACTCATACGAACGATTCAACGACGAGTGATGCTATTTCCACTGAACGGAGTGGGTTGCTCAGAAAATGATTTATTGTCTCCTCCTTTTCTGGGCAGAATTTTATTAAGTCAACAATCCCATCTACTCAATTAATTCAGTTAGGGCAGACCTTGCTTTCTATTCTCGACACCCAAAAATATTCACAAAGTTTCTGAGCGAGGCGTTTACTGCCGTTTTTCTGAGGCCCTCACACAGATTGAATGAGTCCGTGGCGAGGACCTGTGTTGTAAAATAAATCTGTCCTATTGGCAAATACTAGAAGCTTTCTAGGAGCTATCCTACTTTCGGCTTTTAGTTTTGATAGCTAGGTCACTCCTTATATCTGGTGTCTTAGCCTGATGAGTAACGAGTAACGAAAGTGGTCAATCGTTTCCTCCTGCAACCAGCCCTTCCTACTTCTTCTATTACTACACTCAGACAAAAAATCGTTCCAAAACGAACGAAACAAGTTCAAAATTAAGAACATTCGTTGACAAAAGTTGTTATGTACGTTTTTTCTTAACTCGTGCCGATGGGCTTGTTTTAAGAACAGTTTTTCCAAGCACACCGTTCGTATTTTATGACCACTTTGGTATTGATGTTTGAACCTTCTGTGCTCATTTCAAGCACTACTTGGGCTTGATTTAAGATTTTTCTTTATCATGCTTCGAGAACTATTTCTTGTAGATTTAACAGTTTTCGGTCTCATTCAATAACGGTTTGCGCTTGATCATTGGTGGGAGGAAGGTAATTTTTTAATTATTACCCATTTATTTATTTATTTCTTATTAATAAATAATTTTTTTGTCATTAATAAAAAACATTAATAACAAAAAAACTATTATTAAAATCCAAAAGTTTGAAAAAATGAATAATATGCATTTTTCATATATTTCTCTTATCAAGAAATTTTTCTTATTCGATGATGCAATCTGAATATATATTTAAAACGTTTCATAACAAGTTCGAGAATTATCTGTACATATGTGAATGGAACTGAACAAAAATAAGAGTTAAAAAAATAGAATATAAAAAATTGCTTTAAAAAACTTCAGAGTTTGACGGTGATCGAACTCGCGACACGATCGCAACCACAACATCATAGCCACTGGGCCACTACAACTGCTTGATAACTTCTACCAAATGTTGTATTTAAGATTGTAATGCACACGAATTGTACCGTTTCTTTTTTCTTGAACTTAATTTAAGAACATCGTTCTCATTAATAGAACATTCGTTCAAATTTTATGATCAGCCGTTCTCTTTTCAAGGACATAGTTGTCAGTTCAAGAACAAGGTTATTGTTTTGAGAACAGGTCGTTCGTTTTTCAAGAACAAAAAAGTAAGAACATGAAAAGCTTGAATTGAGTCCGGTGGTGCTGTAACGGCGTTTTTCTCTGAGCTTAACGGGTCCGAATTTAAAAGCCCATCATGAACCATCTCTTTTCAGTGATAAGACCTGCACATGATCTGCTTCAGTTGCAAAAAAGCATTGCATGGGCTTTCCAAAGCTGACCAACCGTTTTCTTCTGGAACACAGTACAATAAATTGTACACTTACCGTCGACCTATATCTCTCCGGCCTCCCTCGACATATCATAACATCATCAATTTCCATATCATAACGGAACCGCATTTTTTAGTTAATTAATTAATTATAGCTTTCAATTAATGAATTAATACGAGTTAATAAGAAGAGGTAATCATATTCATCAGTCATCATATTCATCACAAGAATTCATAAGAATTTATACCGAATTTGCACAATAAAACAAATTTACAATATCAAGTTGAAAGACTAGACAATATATGTTTAATATAGTTTTGAGTTAAATTTCAAACTTGTTAATTGTGTCAATTGACCTAGTGTATGCAAAGCATGTCTGACGTCTAAGCCGGCATTTAAAGCGATGTGTTCAATTAACGTAGGGTCAGAATCATGCCATTGATGTTGATTAGTTGGGTGACAGAGAATATGTATATATGTATATATGTACATATGTATGTCTAAATAGAGAGGTATAATCTAAATAGCTAATCTAAATAGCATATATACCCGAATCTTTATAAATAATTATTTATATTTAAAAATACAATATATGTGTGTACATATAAAAATATTAACCGCAAATGTTTACATATATAGTTCATTCATAAATTGCAACAAGCGGCGGCCGCCGTGGTGTAATGGTACCGTGCTGTTCCTACCACACCGAAGATCCTGGGTTCACGCCCCAGTCAAAAGTTCCAAAATTTTAGAAACAAATTTTTCTAAGCGGTGTCGCCCATCGGCAGTGTTTGGCAAGCCTTGCAGATGCCATTCGGAGTCGCCATAAAACAACTAGATTCCGTCCCTCCGATTTGTAGGAAATATTAAAAGGAGCACCACGCAAATAGGAAGAGAATCTCCGCCTAAAATCTTTTCGGAGGTTATCGCGCCTTACATTTTTTTACTTTTATTACATTATGCCTATACTTAGTATGTAGAGGTTTTCGTATTGTGAGCAAAATAGCATTCCTCAGTTTTACCTCATCAGAAATATATCCATACTGTTGCTTTGAGGCAACTATGTTTGGGAATTGCGGTAGGAAATAATGATTGCTGATTACCTACTGATGGGATTACCTAGAAGGTTCAACGTGGTCACATCAAATCGATTTCGAACTGTACTTGAAATCATTTAACTGTAATTACAATATCATCGCTTTAACTGAAACTTGGAACATATTTATAAGCCCCTAACTGATTTATTCAACATGTCCCTAAAACATGGTGTTTTTCCTGCTGCTTGGAAGGATTCTTTTCTAATACTACTGCACAAAAACGGCCGTAGGTCATCTGTAGAAAATTATTGAGGAATTGCAAAATTGTCTGCCATCCCAAAGGTATTTGAAGCCGTTGTTACCAATCAGCTAACATTTTCCATTTCTACATTGATATGCAGACGCTCAACGTAGATTCTGTAAAGGCAAATCTACCATTACCAACCTACTTGAATTCACAACTCATGCTTCTAATGGATCTAGAGAAAATCTTCACATCGATATTATTTACACTGATTTCAGTAAAGCATTTGACAAAGCTTCCCACTCCTTGCTTATCCACAAGCTGGATCGACTTCGCTTCCAACCTGGTCTCACCCAGTGCATATCTGCGTATCTCTGCGGTAGAACGGAACAAGTAATTTTTAAAAATACTCTTTCAGATGTCATTAATGTTCCTTCTGGCCTCCCACAGGGCGGTCATCTCGGTCCAATTCTATTCTTGCTATTTATTAACCATATATGTATGTACCACAATAAAATATTCCAAGATTTTAATGTATGCTGATGATGTCAAACTTTTTAGGTCCTATGCGTCTATTGAAGAGCGTCCCTTCAAGCGGATTTAAGCTGCTTAGTTGCTTGGTGCAACGCGAATTCAATGCCGCTGAACATCAATAAATGTAAATTCATGTGCCTCTCTCGGAGATCTGTGCCAGCATCCTCTTACGTAATTGATAATTTTTTACTTGTATCAGTAAATTATTTTGTTGACTTGGGAGTAACGATGGATGCTAAACTTAGTTTCAACCCTCATATTATGACTACTGCCAATAAGGCTAGAGGTGTTCTATCATTCGTGAAGAGATGGTCTAAAGAATTTAGTGACCCTTATGTAACCAAAGCCCTTTTTACCATATTAGTTAGACCGATACTAGAATACGGATCAATAGAATGGCAAACAATTTTTACTTTTTTCTTTAAGGAATTTTCATTGGGACTCTGCGCATAATCTTCCACCTTATAATAGTCGATTAAATCTTATCAATCTTCCAACTCTCGCTAGTCGTAGAGAAATGCTAGGCGTATTATTTATGACTAATTTCTAGCCCCTTTCTTTTGAACGAAGTAAACTTCAATGTCCCATCACGAGCGTCATGACATTACAAACCTCTTATTTAGAGGCAGTGCAGAACTAATTTCGAATTAAATGAACCTTTTCGGTGTTTGTGTCATGATTTTAACTCTCATTCGAATTCATTTGATATAACGGGTTAACTTTTTACTATAAGGAAAACTGTCCTATCCTATATTAACTCGTAACAAAATAAAAAATAAAAATGTAAAATAAATAAAATCTTTATATGCTAAAAGCGTTAACTTATTTAACAACTATATATATATATAACTATATGCATAATTTCCTACTGTTATGTATAATACTCAGCTGATGATTTTTATTCTGTATCTGAGCAGCTTTAGATCTAGACGCTTAACAAACCTCCGACTATCAACAACTCGGCAAAAACAAAATCCGTGCGTCGTGCAGATGCGCCCTTGTGTCGGTTGGGCTGGCTTTGGAGGGTATTAATCCGTTGGGTTTATTAATATTATGAAAAAACCGTAGTGAGGCAAGGGACAATAAACATCGCTAATACTCTCCCAAAACTTCGTAAATCAATCAATCAACTGCCTTAAAGAAAATTTTAATTTTATCGCTTTGAGCCTTCTAGGTCGCCCCATTTCTGACTTCCAAAGGAAACTTGGGTTGGTACACCATCATCTGGTAAACAAATATACTTACGGACTCGGATTTGTAAGAGGAATGACCAAGCGTAGGTAAGGTTGATACTCGCTTAACTCCATGATTATTTAAAGCTTTTCAAACTCCGAATGTTATTGCCAAACTCTAGGTTAGGTTGAACTGGCCGATCCATTAGGACCACACATAGACTGAATAAGTCCGTAGTGTTACCAGAAGTTTGTTTATCGATCAGACGGAAACCCCTACATCTGCTATGACTGAGCAAGCCTAATTTGAAGGCATGTGACGCCAAAGCAGTGTTAGATTACCTGTCACTCTCGCCCAATCTAATTAGGACGTCTACGGAGCAAGCTTCAAGGAATGCGTCTTTATAGCTAGTTCATCCGCTTTTTCAATCCCATCTATTCTCATATGCCCTGGGACCTAACAAAGATGTATGCTTCTCCCTGTCCCGGATCTTTCCAGCGATTGCTTACACTCTGACACACTTTTAAATGTTGTGCTATGCAAGATTATTGCCTTAATTCCTGCTTGGCTGTCAATATAAAAGTTGGCACGGCTACAGTTTAAGCTATTTTCTTCCAGTATCTCTACTGCTTTGGTGACCGCTAATACTTCCGCCTGGAAAACGCTACAGTGATCTGGCAGCTAGTAGGATCTGTCTATTTCCTGATAGGCACAGTATACCCCACACCCTACTCATTCCACTACTTTGGAACCATCGGTGTACACATCTATCGCTTCGTCCACCACATGGGCTCCCTTGCGCCAACAATCCATCTCTAATGTGGCTTTAAGAGCCCGTTCGAACCGCAGATAGGGAATCAGGTAGTCTGTTCGTCCCGTAATTGATGAGGCTTTACTACAAGGGCCGTATGGTCTGCGCTCAAGCTACCCCGAGGGACTGAGCCTCATTGCAGTTGTTAACGCGATGTTCTTTGCTGCCAGGTCTACAAGTGGAATGTGCAGAATAGCATAAAGTGTAGCCGTCGGGGTTGTTTTCAGGGCTCCCGTAATGCCAGCATTGATGCCTGCATCCCCCCTCCCCCGTAAGTTTCTAAATTTTTGAGGTACGTTCTTTTTTGTTTGGTTATTCACCAAACAAGTTTTTTTTTTTTTTTATTCATTATTTTCTTATAAGAGGGGTGTTAGAGTCGTTGGTTCCACTTTACAATTAAAGAGATGGTTGGTGTCATGTGGGGACACATTGCAAGCAGGGCATACATTTTGTATGGCTAGGTTGATTCTGGATAGGTAAGAGTTTAACCTGTTACAGTACCGGAACGAAGTTGAGCTAGAGTGACTCGCGTTTCGCTAGGGAGTGTGTGTTCCTCTTCTGCAAGTTTAGAGTATTGTTCTTTGAGTACAGGATCCACCGGGTAATTCCCGACATAGAGGTCCGACGCCTGTTTGCGGAGTTCACTGAGGACCTGCTTGTGTTTTTGGCTTCATACGGCTGTGTTCTCAGGTACCGTATTTCCTCATAATGCTTAAGGAGATGACTCCTTAAGCCAATGGGCGGTGTTGGCTCATCAATCAGAGGTCTGTTGGGATGCCCAGGTTTTTGGGTATTCAACAGGAACTGTTTGGTTAGCATTTCATTTCTCTCCCTAATGGGGCGTATTCTCGCCTCATTATGTAGATGTTGTTCTGGGGATATAAGAAGGCAACCCGTGGCGTTTCTGAAGGCAGTATTTTGGCAGGCCTGTAGCTTCTTCCAGTGAGTAGTGTTTAGGCTTGAGGACTATATCGGGGACGCGTAGCATGCAATCGGCTGGCCAATTGCTTTGTAAGTGGTAATGAGCGCCGAGGCCTTCTTCACTATCTCCTTCACGTTGAGCTTCCATGACATCCTACTGTCTAAGATGATTCCTAGATATTCTGTGCAAGATTTCTCCTGCAAGTTCACCCCTCCTAACTTAAGTCTGGTCCAATTTGGCATCTGCCAAACGTTAGTAAAAGAAAATCTAATTAAAATAGAATATCTAAGCAGGTGTTTGCTTTGCAAAATACTTAAAAGTACATGCAGTTTTTCGAAAATTGGAAATTTTTTTGTGATAAAAAAATTTAAAAAAATTAAAACCATGTTTAATACTACTGCACGCCAAAGAACGTCTTCGTTAAAAACTATAGTATATATATACCATCGCGACAGGACTGGAATAGCAGACAACATACGGTACCGGGTGCCGTCAACATATTCACGGATGGTTCTAAGCTTGACGGGAAGGTGGAAGCAGGCCTCTTTTTGCCGGATCTATGTTTAGAGGTCTCTTTTCGCCTACCAGATCACTGTAGTATTTACCAAGCGGAAATGCTGGCAATACACAGGGATGTGAACCATCTCGGGTCTAGGCCTAAGGATGGTAAACGGGTGTTTATTTTCTCAGACAGCCAGGCCGCATTAAAAGCCCTGGACTCATTCGTCGACAACGCAAAGTCGGTCACTGAATGCCGCACATCTCTAAACGAGATGGCTCAGCACTTCAGTATCAGCCTTATAAGGGTACCTGGGCACAGGGATATTGAAGGCAACTGCACAGCAGACGAGCTGGCCAGAGGAGGCACCACCGACCATATCCTTCAGGGAAATGATTCGGTAGGTATACCCATGGCCACTTTCAGGCTTCGTGCGAACACAAGCACTATAAGAATTGCAAATAGACTATGGTCAGCCATATCATCGTGCGAGACATCCAGGCAAACCTGGCCCTCACATGACAAGGGGCGCACAGGAGCGCTTCTGATTTTAAACAAATCAGTTCTATCGTTCCTGATAAGGGTTCTAACAGGGCATTGTTTAATAGGCACGCATGGTGCTAGAATGGGGGCAATGACCTTCGACTATTGTAGCAGCTGCAGATGTACAGAAGAGGAAGAGAGTGTTCAGCACCTTCTCTGTCATTATCCAGCGCTTAGTAGGCGTAGGTTGGCCATCCTTGGTAAACCGTTTCTACATGACCTCGCTGAGGTCTCTAGCTATGAAGTAAAAGCTCTAGCAAAATTTATAATTTCCACGAGGTGGTTTGACCCGCTTTAGGCAGGGTAGGGGTCCTCTTTGAGACCGTACAGGGTATTACAATGGGCCCATTGGTGGCCTAAGTATTGAGTTGTTACCATAGTGTCCAGCTCAGCCCTTGCAACCTAACCTAACCTTAATACTTTTTGCTATAACTTTTTTTATGATCTGAGCGATAAAGAGTAAAGACCTTTAAAACTTATTTAATTTATTTTCCGTAGGAAATACCAATCCTCATCACACTTTCAAAATCACTCAATGATGGCTGTAGGACGCAGTAAAATTTGATACGCTATCGAATAATTTTCGTATCTTGTAAATATACTTTATATTTTTAATAAAATAAACTGCAGTTAACACGAAGGAAGTGGTAAAACAACAACAATACCAACCATGGTACTTAAAGATATGCACGTACGTGAAAATATCAACATGGATAACCATCGACCAGCCACAACACTTATGAACAATAATCCACCAACAACATTTACAAGACGTCGTGGTTACACCTTTTCCGCAACTACACTCTTACTGATTATTGCCTGTTTTGTATGTACTTTACTTGCGGTCAGTTTCATTATTTACAATTTTGCAACATGTGAACAAACACTTACCCCACTAACGGATGAAGAGGTGATTTGTACGACAATAAAAAAGAATATCCTTAAACAGAATAGCAGTGATGATGATGAAATGCTCGGAATGCCACATTATGAACGCGACGTACGTTTACCACGTTCGATGAAGCCGCAGAAATATAATATTTCCCTTGTGCCATATCTGCTCAATAATAATTTCACATTCGAGGGAGAGGTGCGTATACAAGTGTTGGTATTGGAAGATTGCTATAATATTACCATGCATGCAACCGAATTGAATATCACCAAAAATGATGTGTCAGTGCGACGTATTGATAAATCAACAGCGACTGCTGCATTGCAGCCGGCTTTGGCAGCCAATGCTCACTTCATACCGGAAATTGGCGGTTCAGAGCTGAGAATACGAAAACAATACATGCTTGAAGCTAAGCAATTTTTCATCATCGAACTGTATGATAAACTAATAAAGGGTGGCGTATATGAGATAAATATCTGGTTCAGTGGTCTCATACAGGATTATCTACAAGGATTCTATCGTAGTTCGTATCAAGTTGGCGACGAAAAACGGTAAGCTTACATTGGTGTGTCAAATGTTTTTTGTGTGTATGAATAGTACTTAACATTTTTTTAATGTACTCATACTTATTGCCATTAACATTAAACGCCATTAATTTCTTTGCCTTTTTATATTTGAAGGTTTAATTAATTTTTCCATGACTGATTTATTAATTGAATAATTAAAAATAATAATAAACAAGTAAGGAAGGCTAAGTTCGAGTGTAACCGAACATTACATACTCAGCTGAGAGCTATGGAGATAAAATGAGGGAAAATCACCATGTAGGAAAATGGAGCTAGGATAACCCTGGAATGTGTTTGTATGACATGTGTATCAAATGGAAGGTGTTAAAGAGTACTTTAAGAGGGAGTGGGCCATAGTTCTATAGGTAGACGCCATTTAGGGATATCGCCATAAAGGTGTACCAGGGGTGACTCTAGAATTTATTTGTACTATATGGGTATCAAATAAAAGGTGTTAATTAGTATTTTAAAAGGGAGTGGGCCTTTCTTCTATAGGTGGACGCGTTTTCGAGATATCGCCATAAAGGTGTATGTGTTTGTACGATATGTGTATCAAATTAAAAGTATTAATGAAGGTTTTAAAAGGGAGTGGTGGTAGTTGTATATGTTAAGGCGTTTTCGAGATATCGACCAAAATGTGGACCACGGTGACCCAGAACATCATCTGTTGGATACCGATAATTTATTTATATATGTAATACCACGAACAGTATTCCTGCCAAGATTTCAAGGGCTTTTGATTTCGACCTGCATAACTTTTTCATTTTCTTCTACTTAATATGGTAGGTGTCACACACATTTTACAAAGTTGTTTTTCTAAAGTTATATTTTGCATCAATAAACCAATCCAATTACCATGTTTAATCCCTTTTTTATTATTTGGTATAGAATTATGGCATTTTTTTCATTTTTCGTAATTTTCGATATCGAAAAAGTGGGCGTGGTCATAGTCGGATTTCGGCCATTTTTCGTACCAAGATAAGGTGAGTTCAGATACATAAGTGAACTAAGTTTAGTAAATATATATCGATTTTTGCTCAAGTTATCTTGTTAACGGCCGAGCGGAAGGACCGACGGTTGACTGTATATAAAAACTGGGCGTGGCTTTAACCGATTTCGCCCTTTTTCACAGAAAACAGTTATCGTCCTAGATTCTAAGCCCCTACCAAATTTCACAAGGATTGGTAAATGTTTGTTCGACTTATGGCGTTAAAAGTATCCTAGACAAATTAAAAGAAAAAGGGCCACGCCCGTTTTGAAGTTCTCTTTTATTTTTGTATTTTGTTGCAACATATCATTACTGGAGTTTAATTTTGACATAATTTACGTATATACTGTAAAGATATTAAATTTTTTGTTAAAATTTGACTTTAAAAATTTTGTTTAAAGTGGACGTGGTCGTTCTCCGATTTTGCTAATTTTTATTAAGCATACATATAGTAATAGGAGTAACGTTCCTGCCAAATTTCATCATAATATCTTCAACAACTGCCAAATTACAGCTTGCAAAACTTTTAAATTACCTTCTTTTAAAAGTGGGCGGTGCCACGCCCATTGTCCAAAATTTTACTAAGTTTCTATTCAGCGTCATAAGTTCAACTCACATACCAAGTTTCATCGCTTTATCCGACTTTGGTAAAGAATTATCGCACTTTTTCGGTTTTTCGAAATTTTCGATATCGAAAAGGTGGGCGTGGTTATAGTCCCATATCGTTCATTTTAAATAGCGATCTGAGATGGGTGCCCAGGAACCTACATGCGAAATTTCATCAAGATTCCTCCAAATTTACTCAAGTTATCGTGTTAACGGACGGACGGACGGACATGACTCAATCAAATTTTTTTTTCGATACTGATGATTTTGATATATGGAAGTCTATATCTATCTCTATTCCTTTATACCTGTACAACCAACCGTTATCCAATCAAAGTTAATATACTCTGTGAGCTCTGCTCAACTGAGTATAAAAAGTCACAAGTAAAAAAAACCAAGTGTATAAATACTGTCCATACAGCGGTTAAGTAAGAATGTCGAGAAGCTCGCGAGATTGACGATTCTCGGGTCTCGAAAATCTCGCTTGTGTTCGAGAAGAAATCGTAAGCTCTATTTACTATTACATCCTAAAATGTACTTGTTTGTGAAATTATCCACTTTATAACATTTTTTGATTACTTTTGATTATTTTGAATTTTTTTTTTTCAATTATCATAAAAATCGTGTTTTTGTTTTGATTATTTTTCTAATCAATTGGAAAGTAATCATTAAAAATAGAAAATAATGGCAAGTAATAATTAAATGGCTTTTAAAGATAATAGTCATTTAAACCGGTAATCATTACCATTAGTAATCGTTATTTAACATATTAAAAAATTTAACTGGCATAAGTTAAATAATCATTAGTTTTGTAATTAAAAGTATAATAATGATTAGTTTTCTAAATAAAAATAATCAGAATCAATTAAAAATCAAATAATTATATTAATCAGGCAATAAAAAAATTTTTGTATGATATTAGTTAGTTTTTAAACATTTAAAAGGCGCACCTGAAGACCACTCAAAATAATTTATTTAAGAGGCCTGTTAGGTACATAATAATATTGGAACGATTTTAGTGCAATTCCTCTTATTTGCAACCTTCTGTTAACGTTCGAATCGCAAAACTGTGGAATAAATAACTCCACTATTCAATTATGCAAAATGGCCTTTATTAGACTACTTTCAAAATAACACTTCTATTGCTCGCCAGATAGCGTCTTAAATCAAACTGATTGTCCTGTCTCTACTGTTGCTGCCTTTTATACTCTCTGGTTTCCTCGTTGCATATTTCTAGGCTTTTCTATTTCCAGAACTTACTAGTTAGTTATCAGCTATAAAATTACTCATCTGTAACTACAGATGCATGATTTTATAGCTTCTCTCAAACCCCATGCGCTTGTATGTGTGAGCGACACTTGCACAACCATTGCATACTTCTGGGAGTATCACAGATATATGCATGTAGTTGTGCGTTGCTTCTCCGCTGTGTGTACGTACATATGTGTAGACATAATGATTGAATTATTGATGTGCATACAAGTCACTGATTAGCATCGGCTTAGAGATGATAGTACCCCATAGTGTTGCTAGTATTCATCACATTGCCCTCCACCTAAGTCTGATCGTCCCGATTAGACAAATCTCTCGATCTAAATGCTGCCAGCCTTTCCAAATGAACCACTTTCATTTGGGTTCGTGGTTTGCCAATGGTTTGTATGCGGTACACTACATCGTTGATCCGTTTTACAACTTTGTATGGGCCTTCCTAATTACACTGCAATTTCGGGGAGAAACCTTTTTTTCGTTGTGGGTTGTATAACAGCCCCAAGTCTCCTTCCTGGAACCCTTCCGAATTAATTGCTTTATCGTATCTGGCTTTCATCTTGTCACTCATAATCTTTGCTTGTTGCCTTACCAGATCGTGTATCTCTCTCAGCTCTTCTTCCAAGACACCAGTGGATTTCTTGACATTTCTCTCCGCATCAGCATCTATCCCATACTTCAAATCAGCTGGCAGTCGAAGGTCATTGCCAAAAATTACGTTTGCGGGAGTTTGGCCCGTTGTCTCATGTACTGCCGATCAGTAGGCCATCAATAATAATGATATGTGTGTTTCCCAGTCCTTATGGTACTTGTCTATTACTTTCCTTAAATGCTTCTCCAATGTTCTATTGAACCGTTCCACCATACCATCGGACTGAGAACGCAATGCAGTTGTCCGCGTTTTTCGAACGCCCAACTGCTGCACATTTCTTTGATCACAGCTGATTCAAAATTCCTGCCTTGGTCAGAATGTAACTCCATTGGGTACACCATACCTTGCAACCCAATCGTTTGTAACCACTTCTGCTACTGTTTCTGCTTCTTGGTTTGAAATTGGGTATACCTCTGGCCATTTACTGAAATAATCCATAACCACCAGTGCGTATTTGTTTCCGCGGTTGCTAGTAGGAAAACCATTTCTAGGCTTTTCTATTTCCAGAACTTACTAGTTAGTTATCAGCTATAAAATTACTCAGCTGTAACTACAGATGCATGATTTTATAGCTTCTCTAAAACTCCATGGGCTTGTATGTGTGAGCGACACTTGCACAACCATTGCATACCTTCGGGAGTATCTCAGATATATGCATGTGGTTGTACGTTGCTTCTCCGCTGCGTGTACGTACATATGTGTAGACATAATGATTGAATTATTGATATGCATACAAGTCACTGCTTAGCATCGGCTTAGAGATGATAGTACCCCTTAGTGTTGCTAGTATTCGTCACAATATATTGAAATTAAATTTTTTAAATTATGCTCGAACGGTACAAAATGAGCATGGCTTTGTTTAAAAGATTGCTCTTAACTTTGGTTTAGACACAAGCGATTAAAATATGCCAGAATAAATAGATCCCCTCCAAATTTGTTATCGAAGAGGTGACCTCTAGGTGTATTGAAACTTAAGAGGTAGTATATACACAAATCGATTTGTGGTCCTGCTAACACCGAGAATCAAAAGAGGTGTAATGATGAGCTGTATGAGCTTTACGCAATATAAAGATAGCACAGCGAATAAAAACCGAACGGCTTCGCCGACTGCGTCATGTTAAGCGGATGTAAGAAAGTATTTCAGTCGACACCGCAGTTTGGAAGCAGAAGAAGGGGGAGACCACCATTGGGTTGGGAGAGGTAGGTGGAAAAATTCTTAGCCTCCCTTTCGTGACTTGTTACGAAACCCTTAGGCGGCGAATCGGTTGTGCTGTCTCCTTTCCTTCCCCCTCCGGGTAAGGGGTAGTTGAATATGCCAGCGGTAGCTAACTTATTTACTTAATCTTCCTATACTCGCGCCAATTACACTGGTTCACAAATCCCAATTTTTTTTCTGCACCAGAGACGCAATTATGAAATTCCTATGTAAAATCACCCCCTGATTTCGAAAATCAAGGTTATTTTTAATTCTATGGTAACGTTTTTGAGATATTTACGAATAACGGCTTTTTCCGAAAATATAAAAATTGAGCAATCCCAAAACGGTTTGAAGCTCTTAAAAGGTAATAAAATTTGCTATAAACTGTGCATACAATACTTTTTGATAGGCCCCGCATATTCAAAGATTACGAACAATCTTTACGGATTTTTTCCATTTTTTTTGCAAAAATATAAAAAAATTTGTAATTTGCGAGGAAGGATCTCGAAAACTTTTTATTTTTTTGCAGATTTGTTTTTTTCTCTCTAAGCTCTGTTTTATTACAAAAAAATAAGCTTTCATTCAACAAAATCGATGGACTAATACAAAAGTTATAAGCATTCAAGTAAATATATCCATTTAATACTTAAGTACCCTACTGGTACATATGTGTTAGTATTCGTATATCAGTTAGCGAACATACATATGTTAGCGACTGGTACATATGTGTTAGTATTCGTATATCAGTTAGTTAGCGAATACTAACACATATGTACCAGTCGCTAACATATGTATGTTCGTTAGTTAGCGAATACTAACACATATGTACCAGTAGGGTACTTAAGTATTAAATGGATATATTTACTATATACTTATAACTTTTGTATTAGTCCATCGATTTTTTTGAATGAAAGCTTTTTCTTTTTTTGTAATAAAACAGAGCTTAGAAAGAAAAAAATAAATCTGCAAAAAAATAAAAAAAATTCGAGATCCTTCCTCGCAAAATACAAATTTTTTTATACTCAGTTGAGCAGAGCTCACAGAGTATATTAAGTTTGATTGGATAACGGTTGGTTGTACATATATAAAGGAATCGAGATATATATAGACTTCCATATATCAAAATAATCAGGATCGAAAAAAAATTCGATTGAGCCATGTCCGTCCGTCCGTCCGTTAACACGATAACTTGAGTAAATTTTGAGGTATCTTGATGAAATTTGGTATGTAGGTTCCTGAGCACTCATCTCAGATCGCTATTTAAAATTAACGATATCGGACTATAACCACGCCCACTTTTTCGATATCGAAAATTTCGAAAAACCGAAAAAGTGCGATAATTCATTACCAAAGGCAGATAAAGCGACGAAGCTTGGTAGATGAGTTGAATTTATGACGCAGAATAGAAAATTAGTAAAATTTTGGACAATGGGCGTGGCACCGCCCACTTTTAAAAGAAGGTAATTTTAAAATTTCGCAAGCTGTAATTTGTCAGTCGTTGAAGATATCATGATGAAATTTGGCAGGGACGTTACTCCTATTACTATATGTACGCCTAATAAAAATTAGCAAAATCGGAGAAGGACCACACCCACTTTTAAAAAAAAATTTTTTTAAAGTAAAATTTTAACAAAAAATTTAATATCTTTACAGTATATAAGTAAATTATGTCAGCATTCAACTGCAGAAATGATATGGTGCAAAAAAATACAAAAATAAAAGAAAATTTCAAAATGGGCGTGGCTCCGCCCTTTTTCATTTAATTTGTCTAGGATACTTTTAACGCCATAAGTCGAACAAAAATTAACCAATCCTTTTGAAATTTGGTAGGGGCATAGATTTTATGATGGTAACTGTTTTCTGTGAAAACGGGCAAAATCGGTTGATGCCACGCCCAGTTTTTATACACAGCCATTCGTCTGTCCTTCCGCATGGCCGTTAACACGATAACTTGAGCAAAAATCGACATATCTTTAATGAACTTTGTTCACGTACTTACTTGAACTCACTTTATCTTGGTATGAAAAATGAACGAAATCCGACAATGACCACGCCCACTTTTCGATATCGAAAATTACGAAAAATGAAAAAAATGCCATAATTCTATACTAAATACGAAAAAAGGGATGAAGCATGGTGAGGTAATTGGATTGGTTTATTGACGCGAAATATAACTTTAGAAAAAACTTTATAAAATGGTTGTGACACCTACCATATCAAGTAAAAGAAAATGAAAAAGTTCTGCAGAGCGAAATAAAAAACCCTTAAAATCTTGGCAGGTATTACATATATAAATAAATTAGCGGTATCCAACAGATGATGTTCTGGGTCACCCTGGTCTACATTTTGGTCGATATCTGGAAAACGCCTTCACATATACAACTACCACCACTCCCTTTTAAAACTCTCATTAATACCTTTAATTTGATACCCATATCGTACAAACACATTCTAGAGTCACCCCTGGTCCACCTTTATGGCGATATTTCGAAACGGCGTCCACATGTGGAATTAAGCATCACTCCCTTTTAAAATACTCATTAACACCTTTCTTTTGATACCCATATTGTACAAACAAATTCTAGGGTCACCCCTGGTCCACCTTTATGACGATATCTCGAAACGGCGTCCACCTATGGAACTAAGGATTACTCCGTTTTAAAATACTCATTAACACCTTTCATTTGATACCCATATCGTACAAACGCATTCTTGAGTCACCCCTGGTCCACCTTTATGGCGATATCTCGAAACGACGTGCACCTATGGAACTAAGAATTACTCCCTTTTAAAATACTCATTAACAACTTTTTTTTCGATACCCATATTGTACAAACAAATTCTAGAGTCAACCCTGATCCACCTTTATGGCTATATCCCTAAATGGCGTCCACCTATAGAACTATGGCCCACTCCCTCATAAAATACTCTTTAACACCTTTCATTTGATACCCATATTGTACAAACAAATTCTAGAGTCAACCCTGATCCACCTTTATGGCGATATCCCTAAATGGCGTCCACCTATAGAACTATGGCCCACTCCTTCATAAAATACTCTTTAATGCCTTTCATTTGATACACATGTCATACAAACACATTCCAGGGTTTCCCTCGGTTCATTTTCCTACATGGTTATTTTCCCTTATGTTGTCACCATAGCTCTCAACTGAGTATGTAATGTTCAGTTACACCCGAACTTAACCTTCCTTACTTGTTATATCTATCTTTACAAAAAAAAATTTAAAAATCCGTAATGATTGCTCGTTATCTTTGAAACTGCGGGGCCTACCAAAAAGTGTTTTATGCACAAATATAGCAGTTATAGCAAATTTATATTACCTTTTAAAAGCTTCAAACCGTTTTGGAATTGCTCAATTCGTTCTTGAGATATATATGATTAATTGGACCCAATTTTATTATTTTTTTTTTTTTTAAACGGTTATTCGTAAATATCTCAAAAATGTTACCATAGAATTAAAAATAACCTTGATTTTCGGAATCAGGGGGTGATTTTACATAGGAATTTCATAATATCGTCTCTGGTGAATTTTGGCTGTAAACCAGTAACAATATCTTTTTTTTTACATTCCTTTTTTTTTAATATTATAATTATTTTAAAATTTAGGCCATATTGAAACAAAATAGTGTGCATAGTACTTTATTTATTAATTATTTTACAGACTTTCAGTCTATCACAAATCAGTCTTCAAATTTGATATATAAGATAAGTAATAAGAAAACAAAAATAAATCTGAACTTCTTAAAAACAAAATAAACTTCTTAATAATAATAAAATACATATCAAAGTATATATTTATCTATGTCTGGCTTAGTTTTGAGCTTCACCATAACAACCAGGGCATACTCGCGTCGGTCTCACGGACCAATTGGCGCCAAATGCTACAACACGTACGCTTCGCACGAACGCACAGCGTGCACTAAAACGAAGTAAGCCACAAGTCCGACAGCTAGCATAGAGCTCGGCTTCTCCAGATTTTCCTGCATAAAAATAATTACGAATATGTGTTTTGTCGGTCTCAGAGACCAATGCGTGAGTATGGGAAAGTTAATTGGCGCTTGGCCGTTTAAACCGTTATGGCCGTCCAACAAGGCGTGCCAGTCGCCAACTGGCGCCAATTGGTCACACCAGGGGATTTTAAATCGTTTTCCACCTGGTCGTTCCAGCGGCGTGGGGGCCGCCATCTTTTACTATTTCGAAATTATGGCTGCCAACAGTAGCGTGGTTGCTAAGGCGCATATGCGCTGACTCTTTGCTCGATGACAGCAGGTACTTCGTTTTGTCCTCATTCACCATCAAACCCATCTTTACCGCTTCTTTCGATTGTCGATTCTTTTTTCGTGGTAGCTGAACCCGTCGCAAAAAGCGACTAAAATATTATGGCAACCTTGGGACCTGAATATAATGTATTATATGATGCGGCCGACTAGTGGGAGATTCGCGGGTAGTGTGGTTTCACCTCAAATGCGATGGGGGTTCATTTTTGGGCAACTTGGCAACAAAGCTGAGGTTGACAATAAAGTATTATCTTCAGAGGAATACATTTTTCTTCGTTCGAAAGTTGGCAATAAAGTTTTCGCTTGGTCTCTTTACCTATTCTAATCTAAGCTTACATTTTTCAATGGTTTTTCTACGGAAGCTCAGAGAAAAGGTTGATCACATGGCTTAATTGGAATGAAGGTTATCCTGGTGCTCAAAAAAGGTTGTTCACATCCCTTGATACTTGTATTGAAACTGTGGAATTGTATCATGCATCTGATTGCGTTGTGTCAAAAGGTCAGAAAATGATGCAGCAAATGATTTATGCTTGGATTACAATATTAATGGAACTCAAGGTGGAGTTGCCCTGGAGCCGGATGCCGTTGTGCTTTAAATGAAAAAGGGGTTTAGATAGACCTTGCATCATGTACATCTTGTGATTCTATACCCAATTACAAGCCTATTTGGTACCAACGATCGTGCAATGAAGTGTCTGGGTTTGATATATGGATCTGGACGTTGAGCCGCTTATCACGCAAGTAGATCCGTGTATTTGACACCGTGAAGTTGAGCCTAAGAGGCAAGTACTCACACTAAATATATATATAATTGTCTCCTTTCCTACAGATACTGGTAATCAACGAAAACGTGAAAATCGTGACTTAGTCATATTATGACAGGTAAATTAGGTCCAAAGACTTGTAAAGTCATGGAATCGGTACTTTGCGGCATTTTTAAATGGCTAGCAAAAACAACCGGCTGTCGGTCCGGTGCTGTCCTGCTCATTAGAAAATCTAAAATCACGTACTTGGAAGGACGGCGGATAAATGTTCAATGAGATGCATTTCATGGTAGAAATACACTCTGAGCATTTTTCAAACCACTGCCGAGGGTTGACTCCGCTTAGAAAAATTTGTTTCTAATTGAAAAATTTTAAAAACTTGTTTCTAAATTTCTGATGTTTTTTCCCTGCGACTTGAACCTAGGACATTCATGTGGTAGGCAAAGCACTCTATCACCACACCCACTTACAAATCGGCGCCAGTTAGCACAGAAAATAAGCGACTGGCGTGCCTTGTTAGACGGTTGTAAACGTGTAATTGGCTTAAGTCTAGCGCTGGCTAGGCAATGTCTTGCGAATGAAAGAAGATGCACCATCCCAAATGGTATTATTATGGGAACTCATACCCTTAGCCTTTGGCATCGTGGTGATCAATGCTCTATCTTCAAACCGTGCAATCCACTTCCTGTAGTAGCGGTTTATTTGATTCGTCTGGCGTCATTCTGATCATGAGACTAATCAGCTTCTATTCTACAAATCTCCACCTTACGGTAAACATTCCCCCAAGGATATTGCTGCTCTAGGAGTGTAGGTCTTGTGATGGTAAATAGCTTGCTTCACGGTCTTGAAGGGGACGTTCCCCATACCCTGCCTCTTTTCGTCGTTTGTTGCCTCTTCTTCCTGCGGAGTCCACAGTCGAACTGCGTTCAACTTGCTTTCATTGTCACATGCGCCAATGCCAAGTGTTCGCTGTGTCAGTTCGTTGACTACCGTTGTGAAAGGGCTTTTTCCACTCGGCTCGGCCTCTTTCCCGTAACTGTCCACCATATCAATGTCCCATGTTGTGGCAAGGCCATTGTTATTTCCTGAGAAGATGAGGTATCGGATCTTGGTCATCATCCTGCCGGCCGCCGCGGAGCAACGTAGATGCAGACTCACAATCAGCTCAGCCACATAGTGGTGCACAATGGAGTTCGGCTAAGTTCTGAAAAGGAAGGCAAGTGATTCAAAATTTCTTTTTAAAAAATTATATATTGTAACGAATTTACTTGCAAATCCTCTTATTTGCAACCTTCTGCTAAGTTCGAATCACTAAACTGTTGAATAAATAACTCCAATATTTAAAAATGCAAAATGGCCTTTATTAAAGTAATTTACAATAAATAACTCTACTATTGTCCGACAGATAGCGTGCTTAATTGAAACTGATTGTAGCGCCTCTATCTGTTGCTGCCTTTTATACTCTTTGATTTTCTCGTTCGCATCTTCTAGGCGCTTCCATTTCCAGAATCTACTAGTTGGCCATCAGCTATCAAATTTCTCAGCTGTAACTACAAATGCACGATTTTATAGCTTCTCTCATTGCATACTTTCGGGAGTATCTCAGATATATGCATGTGGTTGTGCTTTGCTTCTCAGCTGCGTGTACGTACATATGTGTAGACATAATGATTGATTCGTTTATGTAGATACATAATGATTGATTTATGGATGTGCATACAAGGCCCTGCTTAGCAGCCGCTTAGAGATGGCAGTACCCCTTAGTTTTGCTAATATTCGTAACACTGCCCTCCACCTAAGTCTGATCGTCCCGAACAGACAAATCTCTCGATCTAAACGCTGCTAGCCTCTCCAAATGAACCACTTTCATTTTGGTTCGTGGTTTGCCAATGGTTTGTATGCGGTACACTACATCGTTGATCCGTTTTACAACTTTGTATGGGCCTTCCCAATTACACTGCAATTTCGGGGACAAACCTTTTTTTTGTTGTGGGTTGTATAACAGCACCAAATCTCGTTCCTGAAACCCTTCCGAATTAATTGCTTTATCGTACCTCGCTTTCATCTTGTCACTCATAATCTTTGCTCGTTGCCTTACCAGATCGTGTATCTCCCTCAGCTCTTCTTCCAAGACACCAGTGGATTTCTTGACATTTCTCTCTGCATTGGCATCTATCCCAAACTTCAAATCAGCTGGCAGTCGAAGGTCATTGCCAAAAATTACTTTTGCAGGGGTTTGGCCCGTTGTTTCATGCACTGCTGATCGGTAAGCCATCAAGAATAATGGTATGCGGGTATCCCACTCCTTATGGTACTTGTCTACTACTTTCCGTAAATGTTCCTCCAAGGTTCTCTTGAAACGTTCCACCTTACCATCGGACTGAGGATGCAATGCAGTTGTCCGTGTTTTTCGAATGCCCAATGATTTACACATTTCCTGGAACACAGCTGATTCGAAATTCCTGCCTTGGCCAGATGTCAGGATGTAACTGCATTGGTACACCATACCTTGCAACACAATTGTTTATAAACACATCTGCTACTGTTTCCGCTTCTTGATTTGGGATTGGGTATACCTCTGGCCATTTGCTGAAATGATCCATAACCACTAGTACATATTTGTTTCCGCAGTTGCTAGTAGGAAATGGACTTACGGCATCCATAGGGATCCTTTCAAATGGCGCACCTGAGTTATATTGCTTCATCTGGCCATGACTTCGGGTTTTGGGCCCTTTCGCTCTGCTGCAAGCCTCGCAGTTCGCAATCCACTCAGTGACCGACTGACGGCAACCAACCCAATAGAATCTCTGTTTAATCTTCTTGAGCGTCTTCGTGGTTCCAAGATGACCTCCTCTTGGTCCATTATGCAGTTCGCTGAGCACGTCAGGAATCCTCTTTCTGGGAAAAACTATCAGTTTCTTCTTGCATTGACCATCCTCACTCCCCCATACTCGATGCAAGCAACCGGATATCAATTCTAAACTGTTCCACTGTGCCCAATATGACTTCGCAATGGGACTCGCTGCTGACATCTCCTCTCTATTTGATCTTTCGTTTCGTTCGAGACCTTGCATAACATGCGACAGATCTGTATCTTCTAGCTGACACTTCCTTAGTTGTTCCTTGTCCCATTCATCCGCACACGTTATAGTCATTAGCCGGACATCTATAATGTTTCTTTAGCCTCGACCTTTGAACAGTGCTTGCATTCCTAACTACATAGTCTTCGTGACATTGCATCGACATTCCCATGGATGCTACCTTTCCGATGCTCAATAGAAAAGTCATAGCTTTGTAGTCGCTTGATCTACCGTGCCAATTGTCCTTCCAGATTACGGAGCTGCAGAAGCCATTTCAACGCTGCGTGATCTGTCCTGACGCGGAATCGCTGGCCGTATTTGTGAAAATGTTTAATGCATTCTACCAATGCCAACACCTCTCTCCGTGTAATGCAATAGTTCCTCTCTGGCTTTCCAATCGAACGGCTATAATATGCAACTACCTTCTCCTGTCCATCGACCAATTGTGATAAAACGTGATAGCATACCCACTCGCATCTGTATTTAGAATACAAAAAGCTTTATTTTTTCTTGTAAGCTCATGGAGGCTATGGGCTACCCTGGAAAAGTTTGGCACAAATCTGCGGTAATATGTGCACAGCCCAAGGAAACCTTTTCAATTCATGCATGTTCAGTGGTCTTGGCCAATCCTTTACTGCCTCTATCTTTTCATTCGCAATACAGATGCCTTCTGTGGCTACCTTGTGACCCAAATAATTGACTTCCTTTTTAAACAGCGAACACTTTTTGGAACTTAGTTTCAGACCAGTGCCAGCTATTCTCAGGAAAACTTCCTCTAAGTTTTTAAGATGTTCATCAAAGTTCATGCCCAATACGATAATGTCGTCCAGGTACACCAAGCATGTTTTCCAATGTAGTCCTTTCAGTACCTGGTCCATGAGTCTCTCAAAAGTAGCTGGTGCATTACAAAGTCCAAAAGGCATCACTGTAAATTGCCAAAGACCATCACCGACACTGAAGGCTGTTTTCTCTTTATCTTCCTCCTTCACCTCAACTTGCCAGTAGCCGCTTGTCAAGTCCAGCGTGGAAAACCATTTCGTACCAAATAGCGAGTCAAGAGTGTCGTCAATTCTTGGCAGAGTTTAGCTGTCCTTTTTCGGTACGTCATTCAACTTCCGGTAGTCCACGCAAAACCTCACTTTTCCATCCTTCTTCTTTAGAAGTACTACCGGTCAGCTCCATGGACTAGCTGATGGTTCGGTGACGCCGCTTACGCTCATTTCTTGTATGATTTGACTCACAACTTCCCGCTTCGCCAGCGGAACACTACGTGGAGCTTGACGGATCTACCTCGCATCTCCAGTGTCAATTTGATGTTTCACAACGTTGGTGCGGCCTGGTTTGGAACCATCCTGGTCAAATATGTTCGCGTACTTTAGGAACAGTTGTTTTGCCTTACTCTGATAGGCTTCCTCTAGCCCCTGCGTCCATGCCGTGATGTCATTTGAAAGATCAGTATTACTAGCTGAAACGTGTTCCTGGAACTGTTCACAGTTGATAAATACTTCAGCCTCTTGGCATCTTCCCAAAATAGCTCCTTTGGTCAGTTTGAGTGGTGACTTGAACTCATTGAGTACTCTTACCGGAATACGTCCATCTTGTTTTGTCATAGCCAGGGTTTTTCCTACAAGTATGTTCAGTGCTGATTTGTTTGCTGCTTCGACAACCCACAATTTGTTTGTCCCACAATCTCCATCAACATTTGCCCAGATAACTGCTTCTGATTTTGGTGGTATTTACTGACTCTCTTCCACCAGCACTCGTTTACTGCTGTAGCCTCTCTCGTAGCCGAAATTAAGTGGTACATCCATGTTCTTATATCGCATCGTATTGCTTTGCATGTCGATCTTGATGCCCCGGTCGATTAAGAAGTCCACTCCAATTATGATTTCATCAACAATCTCTGCCACTATAAAATTGTGTACTACCGTGACGTTCTCAATTGCGACTTCACATGATACTTCTCCTAGAACCGTGCTGTGTTCTCCAGTGGCTGTACGCAATCTTGCTCCATGCAATGGTCTTATCTTCTTGTTGACTAAATATGCTCGAATGATGGAATGAGATGCACCCGTATCTACAGTCAGTAAACGTTCCTTTCCATCCACATGTCCTCCGACAGTAAGATTGCTTAACCTTCTTCCAATTTGTGAGATAGAGATTATGGGGCATTCAATTGAGGGAGCCAGCTGTCGCCCCTTGCGGCTGACTCGCTTTAGTTTAACGATTGATTGGTCTTGGAGATCTGCTCATCTCCTTCAGCTCTGCGTTTACGACCACCCACAGTGTTGGAACTGTTAGGGTTGGTGTTGCAATAACGCGCAATGTGCCCTGGCTTTCCACACTTAAAGCATTTGACTACATCATTATTCTTCTGCTGCGTACCCTTCAATGCTTCCAAAATTGTGTCTACCCAGTCTGGCCTTTCCATTTCCACGCGTTAGCTTTGTATGCGGGCTTACTCAAAAGCGACGCTGTTTCTTGAGTCAGTGCATGGGATACCGTTTCTGCGAATGTGGGTTTTGGGTTTGCATATGTCACTCGCTTCGTTTCTGCGTCCCGTATGCCATTTATAAAACTCTGGATTTTTACCTTCTCGGTATACTCCACGGGTGCGTCCGCATTTGCCAAATGTGCCAACCTTTCAACATCCGAGGCAAACTCCTGCAAAGTCTCATTCGCTCTTTGGTGACGGTTTTGCAACTCAATTTGGTATATATATATTCTATGCTCGCTTCCATAACGTCTCTCGACAGCGGCCATCAATGCTTCATAGTTATTCCGTTCTCCTTCAGGAATCGTCTGTAGGATTTCGGCTGCTGGCCCATTCAATGCTACGAATAGAGCTGCAACTTTATCTTCAGCATTCCAGTTGTTTACTGCTGCGGTCTTCTCAAACTGTAGCTTAAAGGCCTGGAAAGGAACAGAACCGTCAAAGGATAGAGTTTTTACCTTCGGATTAGACGTTGAAACGACTGAGCGGTTCAATTGTAATTCCTGGATCCTATCTTTCAAAGTATCCATCTCTGCCTCTATTTTATCCTGTCGACCACTGAATCCTTCATGAAACTTGGTTAGTTTTTCTTCCATATGCGCTACCAGTTTCGATGATATACTGACTTCCTGCTCTTCCAGTTGTGTGGAGATCTGAGATGATATCTGTGCTGAAATTTGTGCCGACATTTCGGAAATACGCATCTCCTGTGCTTCAATCTTAGATGTTATGCGTGCCTCTTGCGATTCCAGTTGGGATGCCAGTTGAGTTTCTATCTTGGATGTTATACGGTTCTCCTGGGATTCTAGTTGAGATGCCATATATGTCTTCTCTTCTTCCAGTTGGGATGACATTTGCGACGACATTGATGTTACTGTCCATGTTTGTGCAGATATTGCAGCCAATATCATGTTCAAGTGTGTGCTCGTAACTGTCTGCGATGTTTCGTTTTTCTCTTAAATTTTTGTTGTTGTCTCGTCGACATCAATATGAAAGACATACTGTTCCACGTTAATTCCTTCCACTTCCATTGCCTCTCGTAGTCGTGCCTGAAGTTCGAGTTTAATGCCGCTGGTATTCAATCCACGGCTCTCCAACTCCTTCTTCATTTGCTGGATCTTCAATTCACTGAACTTTGCCATGCCTTGTTGTCCTCTGGAATTTATTCAACAATTCCTCTTCTGACACAAGTTGTAACGAATTTACTTGCAAATCCTCTTATTTGCAACCTTCTGCTAAGTTCGAATCACTAAACTGTTGAATAAATAACTCCAATATTTAAAAATGCAAAATGGCCTTTATTAAAGTACTTCACAATAAATAACTCTACTATTGTCCGACAGATAGCGTGCTTAATTGAAACTGATTGTAGCGCCTCTATCTGTCGCTGCCTTTTATACTCTTTGATTTCCTCGTTCGCATCTTCTAGGCGCTTCCATTTCCAGAATCTACTAGTTGGCCATCAGCTATCAAATTTCTCAGCTGTAACTACAATTGCACGATTTTATAGCTTCTCTCATTGCATACTTTCGGGAATATCTCAGACATATGCATGTGGTTGTGCTTTGCTTCTCAGCTGCGTGTACGTACATATGTGTAGACATAATGATTGATTCGTTTATGTAGATACATAATGATTGATTTATGGATGTGCATACAAGGCGCTGCTTAGAATCGGCTTAGAGATGGCAGTACCCCTTAGTGTTGCTAATATTCGTAACAATATTTATAACTGAGTACTTCACTTCCATCCCTCCAATATTCCGATTATAGACATTTAGATCGGGTTTACATCTAAAACTTCAGAGTCTTAGGTATTGGAAATCACTTCTTTTACTTTATTATTTACATAAATAATTTTTTTTTACAGCTGGTTGGCCTCTACACAATTCCAAGCCACTGAAGCAAGAAGAGCATTTCCCTGTTTTGACGAACCATCGTTGAAAGCGAATTTCACATTGAAAATTGCACGTCCACGGAATATGACAACTATTTCCAACATGCCAATTATTTATACGAAAAAGCAGTAAGTCATTTATTTCACATTTGAAAAATATTATTACTTACATACGTACAAAAAACTGGACCGACCCATACATAAATAAATGAATGATTATAAATAAATGATTATAGCGTAATATAAAAATATGTCGTGTGTTGGTTCTCAAAATAGCCAAAATCGAATTTTTTAGGCTTGATTCCAAATTGACGAGAGATACATTCCTAAGATATTCTTCTGATGATCTGTATATTATGCAGAAGCAGAGAGAGAAAGACCCTTTTCTTTTGAAATGACCAAATCAAAAACGATTTGAGTTTCCGATGTTGTTTGCAGCTAAGCATCCATTAAGTAGAAGACGCTAGACATAGAGCCTGTATAATTCTTTAATCTATTTCGCTAGTTTTGGGTACTGTTCTTTGAGTGCTGGATTCACCGGGCACTTTCTGGCATAAAGGTCCGACGCCTGTTTGTGGAGTTCACTGAGGACCTGCTTGTGTTTTTGGCTTCATACGGCTGAGTTCTCAGGTGCCGTATTTCCTCATAATGCTTACGGAGATGACTGCTTAAGCCCCTGGGCGGTGTTGCATCATTAATCAGATGTCTGTTGGAATGCCAGGTTTCTGGGTATTCAACAGGAACTGTTTGGTTAGCATCTCATTTCTCTCCCTGATGGGGAGTATTCGCGCCTCATTATGTAGGTGATGTTCTGGGAACATAAGAAGACAGTCCGTGGCGGTTTTGACAGCAGTATTTTGGTAGGCCTGTAGCTTCTTCCAGTGAGTAGATTTTAGGCTTAGCGACCATATACCAAGTACTGCCAGCAAGAGATTTGAGGATTTTATTACGGCTCTGGATTTTCGGTACAATTGCGGCTGTATGCTCACCAAAATGTAGATCGTGATCAAACGTCACACCCTAGATTTTGGGATGTAGGACAGTCGGTAGCGTAGTGCCTTCGACATGCATGTTCAAAATGTTTGACATTTGGGACGTCCATGTTGTAAATAAGGTCGCGGACCGACTGCCTTGGGAAGCGTCACGTAGTCATGTTACCTAGCTATTCCCCAAGCGTGTTATATAACTTCATCCTGACATGTATTGCCAAAACTGTTAGCTGCAAGAAATTTATGATCCCTCTCAAGAAGTGTGGAGAAGCTACATAGCTGCTGCGTATAAATTTTCCTTTTTTTCTTAGCCACAGCAGCATCGCTGATGTTCAACTATCTATTAACAAACGCCACCAAAGACGATTAGATGCTAGCTACTTCATCTTCTAACGACAAACACAAAACTTAAATTTTATGTAGTCCCTAGAATGTTCTAATTCGGGTTTTTATTTTCTATTCTAGTGAAACTATATACAATTATGTATGGGATCAATTTGCTGAGACCTTACCAATGTCCACGTATTTAGTCGCTTACGCTATTTCGGACTTCAAACATATTACCAACGGCAATTTCTCGGTATGGGCGCGAAAAGATGCCATACAGTCTGCAAGTTATGCGCTCAGTGTTGGACCGAAAATTTTGAGATTTCTCGAGGAATATTTCGACTTAGCTTTTCCATTGCCAAAAATTGATATGATAGCATTACCGGATTTCCAAGCAGGTGCTATGGAGAATTGGGGTCTAATAACATACAGGTAAGGAGTTAATGTTACCAAATTTTTAGACAAATGCTATTATTCACATTATCTCTTCCTCTCTTCAATACACTCATAGAGAGACGACAATGTTGTATGAAGAGGGCGTTTCAGCTACAACGAATAAACAACGTATTGCCAGTGTTGTTGGACACGAATTGGCCCATCAATGGTTTGGTAATTTGGTTACACCCAGTTGGTGGACGGATATTTGGTTGAATGAAGGTTTTGCAAGTTATATGGAATATATCACTGTTGATGCCATCCAGCCGGACTGGAAGACACAAGATCAATTTGTGGTAAATGAGTTGCAGAGTACTTTCCATTTGGATGCACTCTCGTCATCACATAAAATTTCAGTTGAAGTTTTTAATCCAGATGAAATTTCCGAAATTTTTGATCGTATTTCTTATGGTAAAGGCGCAACTATTATACGCATGATGAGTCATTTCCTAACATCGAAAGTTTTCCGTCGTGGATTGAGTAGATATTTGAAGGAGATGTAAGTAATATGTGGGTTGAAGACATATCGCGTGGAAAAACACCCTATTTCGGCTACCGGTTCGAAAGCGCTCTACTAAAGATTATTTTAACAGAAAGCAATGTATCAAATTTTTTTATTAATGATTTATCTCAGAATTCCTAAAAGAACGCCATATCTAAAATTTTTGCAAAAACGCCCTATCTCAGCTGAAATCCTACGATCTCGAAAACAATCTCAAATTATCATCCACAAAATAATAGTCTTGAAACTATCTTGAAACTATCCCGAAACTGTGCCAACATTTTTCCTAAACGATGCCGAAAATCGCTGAAGTTATGTCGAAAAAAAAATCGAATCTGGCCGGCAAACTGTCAAGAAGTTATCATGAAATAAACCCGAAATAATCCAAAGACTTCCAAATTATCCCAAAACAGTACATAAATATATAATTCTTATATAGAATCAAAAGATTTCGGAAACAATATCGATATGAAGACTGTGTAATTCTGTGCTGTGTTCAATTATTTAACTGGCACCGAGGGTGAAGTTACTGGCGCTGACAAACTAATTTGTATCACCAGACTAGTACAAACTCTTTTCGAGCTGCACATTGACTCACTTCACTTACGACTGCTAAAGGCTTTAGAAAGCGATTGACATCCATTAACAGCTTTCCTTGGTTAACAAGCTGAATTCCTAGGACGAGCGTACTTAATCAGCTTGATATCATTGCGCTAACTTACTGGGTTGCGCCGGACCTAGCGTTGGTATCATGGTACCAACACTACAAAAAATGCGCCTTGTCTTACTCGAAATGGTAATGATAATAGTATAACGAATTTCGGGTAATTCCGCTTATTTTACACCTTCTGCAAACTTTCGAATCGCTAAATTCTCGAATAAATAAGTCCAATATTCAATAATTTAAAATGGTCTTTATTAGACTACTTTGAAAGTACTTCACAATAACTCTTACTTCACAACTAATTGCGTGTTTAAATCAAACTGATTACTGACTACTCAGCTTGCTCTGCTTCTATATCAACATTCAAGTTGATATTTTAAAAAACTCTTTTATTTTGGTTTGCAATAAAAAATTTATTTTTGTTTATTTTTGAGTTTAGATATTTTCAAACTAATTAGAATTTTCTTTTTTTGAAGTTATTCAAAATTTTAAGTTAACACGAAAACTCAATTAAAATTATTTTAAAAATTAAAGTAAAGAGTACAAAGTAGTTAACACTATATTTACTCCCCCTCCAAGAAAATTTGAAACAAACAAATTATTAATTAATATTAAATGTAACCTTTTTTTGTTTTTTGTTGTTTAATGTATTTGTATTTAAATTAGTGTTAATAAGTATGTTTGCTGGTTTAAGTAAATCAATTGAAATATTTTTAATAGTATTTTTGTATTGAATTGTAAATGTTTTATGTTTCTTAGAGATAACTTTAAAAGGTCCTTCATAAGGTGATTCTAAATTAGATTTACGAAGAACTTTAACAAAAACATACTCACAATTTTCTAATTGTTTAGGAACGAAAACATTTTCTTTGTTATGATGAAAAACTTTAGAACGAACAAGCGAAAAATATTCTCTTATTTTATGAAGAGCGTCATTAGAAAAATCATGTTCTTTATTACTATTTGAAATAATTAATTCACCAGGTATTCTAAGTGTTTGGCCATAAACAAGTTCAGCAGATGAACATTTTAAATCTTCTTTAATAGAAGTTCGTAAACCAAGTAGAATGAATGGTAAAATGTCAGACCAATGAACCGAGTCGTTTGATGCTATAATTGCTGCTTTTAAAGTTCGATGAAATCTCTCTATCATGCCATTTGCTTGGGGATGGTAAGGAGATGTATGAATTTTATGAGAACCTAAAAGTTTAGTTAATTCTGTAAAAAATTTTGAGGTGAATTGTGAACCTTGATCTATTGTAATATTCAATGGTATACCAAATCGTGGTATATAATTTTGAATAAAAGTTTTTACTATAGTATTTGTTGAAATATCTTTAAGTGGATAAGCTTCAGGCCAACGTGAAAATCTGTCAATAATTGTTAAAATATAATAATTTCCATTTGAAACTGGAAGAGGTCCAACAATATCCATATGAATATGTTCAAAACGGCCTGATGGTATTTGAATTTTTTGGATAGGAGATTTAGTATGTCTTGAAATTTTGGATTTTTGACAATTGATGCAAGATGAAGTCCAATCGTTAATCTCTTTACGCATGTTAGGCCAATAATATTTATTTTGAATTAATTTTCTAGTTGTTCTTATACTTGGATGAGATAATGAGTGAATTTTGTCAAATATAATTCTTCTCATAGAATGTGGAACATAAGGTCGAAAAGGTTGTAGAGAAACATCACACCATATATTTAAATTAATAACTGGAATATGAATTTCCTTTAAATTATTTTTAGAATTTTGATCAGAAATGGTTTTTTGTAAAAATGTATCAGTTTGTTGCTCTTTATACAAAGTTTCTAAATTTATATCTTGAGTTGAAATTGCATTTATTTCTGGAATACGGGAAAGTGTGTCGGCAACTATGTTGTCTTTTCCACGTATATATTGAATATCATTTGTAAATTGAGCAATATATTCAAGATGACGTAGTTGACGAGGAGATCTATCTACTTTAGAATTTAGAACATGAATTAAAGGTTTATGATCAGTATAAATAGTAAAAGTTCTACTTTCAAGAAAATGTTTAAAATGTTTAATTGAATTATAAATTGCCAAAAGTTCACGATCAAATGTTGAATATTTAGTTTCTGTTGTAGTTAATTTTCTTGAAAAATAAGCTAAAGGTTCTAGTATATTATTGCTAGTTTGTTGAAGAACTGCTCCAATAGCAACATTTGATGCATCTACTGCTAATGATAAAGTACCATTTTTGTCGAAATGTGTAAGTAAGGTATTTTTAGCAAAAAGTTTTTTAACATTTTCGAAAGCTGTTGTGGTTTCATTTGTCCAATTTAATTGTTTGAGTTTGTTTTTAATTGCATGTGTTAACATTTCATGCAGAGGACTAAGTTCTGTTGCTAACATTTTAATATATCTGTGATAGTAATTTATTATACCTAAAAATTTTTGTAATTTATTTATAGAAATTGGTTTTTCAAAATTTGTTATGATTTCAATTCTATCTAAAGATGGTTTAATACCTTCGCCTGAAATTTCGTAACTTAAAAAATTTAATTTATTTACACCCAGAGTACATTTTGAAGGTTTGATATTTAAATTATATTCTTCAAGTCTTTTGAAAACTGATTTTAAATGATTTATATGTTGATCTTCATTATCACTGGCAATAAGAATGTCATCAATGTATGTAAATACAAAATCGAAATCAGAAAATACTTCATTAATAAAGCGTTGGAAAGTTTGAGCACTGTTTCGTAAACCGAAAGGCATTCTTACGAATTCAAACATTCCAAAAGGGGTAGTTATTGCAGTTTTATGAATGTCTTCTTCTGCCATTGGAATTTGGTGGTAAGCACGCACAAGATCAATTTTGGAAAAAAATTGTTTGTTTTTTAAATCAATTGTTAAATCGTGAATATGTGGTAAAGGATACCGATCTGGTGTAGTAATAAAATTAAGTCTTCGATAGTCTCCGCAAGGTCTCCAATCATTTGGTTCTTTTTTAGGAACGAGATGAAGTGGAGATGCAATAGGAGAATTTGAGGGTCTGCATATACCCGTTTTAACTAAAAATTCAAATTCAGCTTTAGCAATTTTAAGTTTGATTGGATCAAGACGTCTGGGTTTCGAAAATGGTAAAATACCTTTTGTTTCTATCCTGTGAACCGTACGGTGTTTAACTTGTTTAGTATAATCTGGTTCACAGGTAATAGATGGAAATTCATTAAGTAATTTTGAAAACTTATTTTCGACAATAGGAATTTTGAGTGAGAAAATATCAGAAAATCCAGAAGATCCAGTAACTTTAATTTTTGTAGTAGAATCCATTATTTCTTTATTTTTAATATTGACAATAATTCCGAATTTTTCTAAAAAGTTTGCTCCTAAAATTGGTGTATCAATATTCGCAATAATGAATGGAAATTCAAAATCTCTTCTTAAACCTAAATCAATTTTAAGTAGTTTTGTACCGAAAGTCTCAATTGAAGAACCGTTTGCTGCAGTCAAAGTAAGATCCGAATTTCTTTTATAAATTTTAAATTTAGAAAAAGGAATAACTGATACAACTGCACCGGTATCGATAAGAAAATTAAGTTTATTGAATTTATCAAATATGAATAGGCGACGAGTAGGTTTAATAATAGTTCCATTATCCGTCACCGTCATAATGGATCGTTTCAGTTTAAATTTTGTTCGTAATTTGAATTATGATTTTGATTAAAATTGCATGGGGGTATACATTTGAGAGCGTTATTCTTAAATTTTTTGTGATACCAACAAATAGTTGTTTGTGAATTAAAATTACGATTGTTTGAAAAATTTCTTGATCCTGAAAAATTTCGAGATTTAGATCTATTTCTATCTTTAGATCTTGAACGGATTTGTAATTGATTAATATCATTCGAAATTTTATTTAAATTTTGATAAATAGCCGTAGTTAATTCAGTTAAATTTTTAACGCATTGTTCTAAAATATTATTATTTATACTTGAGACTACAGGAGATTTGGAAGAATGAGGTTTATTGATTAAATCAAAAAGTTTGTCAGCTAAAATAATAATTTCATCTCTGTTTTGATTATTATTGGAAGTCAAATGAATTTGTATTTCTTGTGGTAATTTACGAATCCACAATTTAATGAGTAATTCTTGGCTAACTATGGAGGCAGAACCTATAAGTGATTTCATAAATCTGAATAATTCAGATGGTGAACGATCACCAAGTTCAGTTTTTGAAAATAATTGTTCTAATCGTTTTTCTTCGCTAAGAGAAAATCTTTCACATAGAATTTTTTTGATTGTATCATATTTATTAAAAAGAGGAGGAGGGTTAATAACATCTAAAATTTTAGATATAGTATCTCGTTGAAGAGTAATTAGAATATTTTGAAATTTTAAATTATCATCATTGATATTGTTAATTTCAAATTGTCCTTCAACAAGTAAAAACCAGGCATCAGGAGAATCTTGCCAAAATTGTGGTAATTTAATAGATTTATTAGAAGAAAAATTTGTAAAGTTATCTTGTCTTGAAGTATCTTGTGTTATATTAGAGATGATGTTTTGTGTTGTATTAATGTTAGAATTTTGAGTTGTATTGTGAGTCATGATGTTATTTGTATGGTTGATATTTTGATTTTCTGAATTTGTAAATTTACGAGTTCGTATTGGTGAACGTAGAACCATATGAAAAGAAATTTAAATGAAAAATTAGAAAATAAGAAAATATTTAAGATTTTTTTTTGGAAAGGGAGTTAACAATTTAAATAAAATATTTAATTTTATATAAAAAATAAGTAAATTTAAATAACTATATTAAAATTGTTAAAATATAAAAATAATCTTAAAATAAATTTAAAAGTTTAAAAGGTTTAAAATTTTAATTTAAATTATAATTGGAAAATTTGTAATATGATATTAAAATAAAAATTATACTTACATAAAATTAAATTAGTAAAAAAATATTCAAATTAATAAGTATTTGATTGATGATTGTAGAGATTTTGAGGGAATAAATGGCGTTTTTTTGGGCGTGATAACAATTAAATTCATTGTTGTTGCTGTTTATGCAATGGCTTTGTTGTTTTCTTTATGAATCTCATCATTTTCATCGTGATGTCTTATACTTTAAATCCGTTCTTGTGTGTATTTTGCGTAAAATTGTTGTAATAGCTCTTGTTGTAGTGAAGTGGAAAACTTAACTATTGTTTTAAGCGTAGTATATTGTTTTTTAGAGTTCTTTATTAATTAACGATTCGTAGAAAAATTTTATTTTTATTTATGTTGCATAAAATTTATAGCATGTCTACTAGTAAATTTCTGCTATAAGTACTTTATGTTTTATTTGATTGTCCGCACTTATTTTTTGTTTTTGTTTCGTATATAGAATTTACAGCGACTGTTATATGCAATTTGCACAAAATATTGTTTATTAATTGAAGTATATTTAAGTTTCATTTTTTTTTTAAATCGATGTGCGATTTACAATTATGGTACTATGATTTAACTTTTTAATTTTTTATTGTTTCTTTAAAAGTTTTAACAATTGGTTAAACTATTTTGTTCATCAAATCTGCTAAAATTTGATTTCCGTTTTCGGGTGTTTCCACACAGTCCATCTACGAATGTCTATGGACTTTCACTTATTTTCACAATAGTAAATGTTTTAAGCACTTTCAAAACGAAATATTTTTAAAGTTAATTATAGCTTCGTATTATAATCACTAAATTCATAATTTTTTGTTGATGGCGAATGTATTTCCAAATTGGATTTTAAGTAAACAAACTGATGGCTGTTCGTTTAGTCTGTTTCGCACAACTATTTAAATCGTTGTAAATATGACGGAGTAGTTACTTTAAAATTGCGAAATTTTTTGTTCAAAAATCATTTATCACAAGCACGAGGTATTATATATACAAGCACGGACAGATATAGATTTAGATAATAAATGCATTTTAATTAAAAATTAGCGAATGGAAATTTTCGTAATCATTACAGTCATTAATGAAATAAAATATTTGCGCAGGATCGTTGGTAGGATCGCCAATATATCAACATTCAAGTTGATATTTTAAAAAACTCTTTTATTTTGGTTTGCAATAAAAAATTTATTTTTGTTTATTTTTGAGTTTAGATATTTTCAAACTAATTAGAATTTTCTTTTTTTGAAGTTATTCAAAATTTTAAGTTAACACGAAAACTCAATTAAAATTATTTTAAAAATTAAAGTAAAGAGTACAAAGTAGTTAACACTATAGCTTCTATACTCTCTGTTGCCTTGTCCGCATATTTCTCCAAATGTCTAGACGTTTCTTCTTCTAAAATCTCCTACTTGGTTACCAGCTATGTGCGTGTGTATTTGTAGTTTATAGCCTTTCGCATAGCCATATGCGTGTGTATATGTGAGTACTACTACTTCGGTTGATGATTACATGTGTTTGTGCGTATCTCTCCGTTACCTTGTATGTATGTGAGTAAATGAAGATTGATTTGATGTACACAAAGTGGCATCTGACTTTATTGTTGTTGATGTTAATATTCGTCACAATAGTTAAGATTGTCAAAAAAAAACAATTCCAGAACCATCCCGCAGTAGTTCCGAAATTGTTCTGAAACAAGCCCGATATGATCCGGGAAAGATTCGAAGTACTTCCGAAGCAGTTCCGAACTAATTCCGAAATTGTACACAGCCGGCTCCCTAATGATCCGAAAATAGTTATATTTGAAGCAGTCTTAAAAGCATCGCGAAATAGTCCCGAAGTTACACCGAAGCTATCATAAAATAGGACAGGTTTGATTCCGAAATAGCATATGATCCCGAAATGATCTCGAAAATTTCGATTCGAAATACTACTGAAGTAGTTCATATGATCCTGAAAACGATTCCGAAACTATCTCGCAGTAGTTCCAGGACTACTCTAAAACAATCCCTTTATAATACGGTAATTATTCCGAAATCATACCTTGAATGGCGGCCATCCATCACACCGAAGATCCTAAGTTTTTCTAAGCTGAGTCGTCCCTCGACAGTGTTTTCACAAACACGACGAGTGTATTCCTCCCATGAAAAGGTTCTCAGCGAAAACTCATCTGCCTTGCATATGCCGTTTAATCGACGTAAAACATGTAGGTACTGTGCCCCCGATTTGCAGGATAAATTTGAAAGTAGCACGATGCGAATCGGAAGAGAAGCTCGGCCAAATTCTCATTGGAGATATATCGCGTCTCGTATTTCGGGGGGTAACTGTTCACAGGAGCATGTGAAATAGTCACCCTTTTTTAAATAATAGTGCCAGTATATCCTTCCAGGCTTTTCGTAGGCTCTTCTGGCCTGATTCAGACACAAAAACAAACCTCTGAGCACTCCCACATTAAAACATCCAAACTTTCACATTTACAATAATTAGAATGACAAGGTAACATGGTAAGCAGGTCTAGGTGTGAGATAAGCTATTTTGAAAATCGAATTCGGAAACCTGGACGATCTACCGAAAAAACTAAGCTAGGGTGTTTTTGCATGAAATTACGAGATGAGGCTTTCTTAAAACAAGTAAGGAAGGCTAAGTTCGGGTGTAACCGAACATTACGTACCTACGCAGCTGCCAAATTACAGCTTCCGATATCGAAAAATTGGGCGTGGTTATAGTGCGATTTCGTTCATTTTAAATATAGATCTGAGATGAGTGCCCAGGAACTTACATATTAAATTTCATTAAGATACCTCAAAATTTACTCAAGGTATCGTGTTTACGGACAGACGGACGGACGGACGAACATGGCTAAATGAATTTCTTTTTTCGCCCAGATCATTTTGATATATAGAAGTCTATATCTACCTCGATTGGTTTATGCCGTTAGGGGGCACCGTCGGTCCCAGGGCATATGGAAATAGATGGGAATGAAAAAGCGGATGAAATATCTAAAAAGGGCGCATCCCTTGAAGCTTGCTCCGTAGATGTCCCAATTAGACTGGGCGAAATTAAGCGAAGGCGAGAGGTGTACATGTTCGACCAAGCAGGAAAGGCGTGGGTTCAAGCGCGGGGCTGTAAAGTGTCGAAGATTATGTGCAGGTCTTACAACCTTAGACGAACAAAGTTGCTTCTATCATTAAAAAGAGAGGACTGTAGGGTTTTTCAGTTCGATCGTTAAAACAAACTTCTGGTAACACTACGGACTTATTCAGTCTATGTGAGGTCCTCAAGAACCGGCCAGTTCAACCTAACCTAACCTAGGGGGTACCGTTAGCGAACAAAATTAATATACTCTGTGAGCTCTGCTCAGCTGAGTAAAAAAAATTGCCAGATAAATCATCTTTTAATCTTTTGCTGAGATAGAACGTTTTTAATCCTGCAGCCTAGATAGAGTAATATTCCCATAAACGATATTTAAAAAGCTCGACATTTAAAAAATTCCTCTTCCCTCATTTAGGGCGTATCATGCTGCCGAACAAAATGATTTGTGGCATTTTTTGACGACCGAAGCTGTTGCTGCGGGTTTGCTACGTGGTAATACTACCGTAAAAGAGATTATGGATACTTGGACACTGCAAACCGGTTATCCAGTGCTCACAGTTTTACGTAATCCAAATACACACGCAATTCGTATGGAACAAGAACGTTTTGTTTATACAAATCAATCGAATGTAAATGATACCGCAGGAGAACGCACCTCACTTTGGTGGATCCCCATTACTTATACTACATCTAATGAATTGAACTTTGTAAATACTCGTCCGATTACCTGGGTACCACGTAGTAAAGTTTACGAAATTGAAGATCGCAATCTTTCAACATCAAATTGGTTCATTTTTAATATTCAACAAACTGGTTATTATCGTGTTAATTATGAAGAGGATAATTGGAAAGCTATAACAGCATATCTGATGCAACCTCAACAAATAAAAAATATTGGTCCAGCGAATCGTGCACAATTAATTGATGACGTCATGAATTTGGCACGTGGCGCATATTTGAGTTATGAAATGGCATTGAATATGACTCGTTATTTGAAGCATGAATTGGATCATGTTCCGTGGAAGGCGGCTATAACGGCATTCAATTTCATTGATTCGATGTTGGTTAATCAAGGAGATTATGATCTATTGAAGGTGAGTGTTTTTTTATAAATGGTGATAAAGTTCATAAATATTTCGTAAGCTGTTTGATGCAGCTAATTTTGAATTTTTTATTGTACTATAATAATTAAATTTTGGGCAAGTAGGAAATCTGGTTGGGAACTTAACGATTTAAGGAGATTGATTAAATATTCGATTATCTTCATTATAAACATTTAAGGTGGATTTTGTCAGCCAATGCGGAGCCGAAAAGAGAACCTCTCTCTTTACTGATGCATACACGTTAATTTGTGGGTGTGACGGAGAGTTGTAAGTAGGCGGAATGATGGGGTGATAAATGGTAGAGGACTAAGGTGCCGATTCAAGGTCAGGCTGATATAGAGATGAGTGGCAAATGACCACTTCGCTGATTCAAGGCGAGAGGAGAAGCGGGCGGGTAATAGTGAGGTCGGTGGACGTAGCTAAGGCTGTTGGTAGAAACTTTGAACACTGACTGGTGAACGGATATTTAATACCAAATCCATCTAGTTGTTGTTGTGACGATAATTACTCTCCCCTAAGGTTTTCAGGAGTGTTATCGATGTGATGGTTCATTGCCAGGTATATATCCGGTATGTCCGGTAACAAGTACTAGCCCGACCATTCCGATAACGATTAAAATATGACCACATTGAACCTTCTAGCCATCCTGCCACTCCACTTCCTAGTTCCATGAGGAACTTGGGGTCGTCAAAGCCTCGCCTGCTAAATATGCATATGAGACATGCATGTTTGGTGGCCACCGTGGTGTTTTGGTAGCGTGCTCCGCCCGACAAAGTACCATCAAAAATGCAGAAACAAGTTTTTTCAATTAGAAAAAAGGTTTTTTAAGCGGCGTCGCCCTTGCCAGTGATTTGGCAAACACTCCAAGTGTATTTCAATGAAAAGCTTCTCAGGGAAATTCATCTGCCTTGCAGATGCCGTTCGGAGTCGGTGTAAAACATGTAGGCAGGCTTCATCCCCCCAATTTATAAGAAAAATTAAAATGAGCTCGACGCAAACTGGATGAGCTTAAATTCTCTTGGCTTAAATTCTTTTCGAAGGTATATCGCGCATTTTATTTATATTATATAAAATTACCGATGTATCAGAGAATCGGTGAGCAGTTGTTTGGATTCTAGAACGACCAATGGAGATATAGGATATTAAACATTGGGATGGTAGGTGGCGAAAGATGAAACTTTCAATGGTGGAAGGATGACTGGGTAATAGAGTGGCATAACTGTCGAATGTTAACGGTGGACGGTGGATAGTGAAACGGAGGAACTGATGAGCCCATGTCAAATATAACGGCTGAATGGCACGCCGAAAAGTGATCTCTTAACTGATTACAATGGGGGCGTGTGAGGTGATAACTATAAATGCGACTGTCTGTGATGCTACTGAAACAGTGTAGCGGCTGATGTCATGGACAGAGGTAAAAATTTCTCAGTCATTATACTACTTAGTTTGAGCGACAGTCAAATCTACGAAGAAGTAGCTTTAGGGACAGCTTAGGCTTTTGTCAGTTCCGATCCCGATAGTCCGATTAATTAATTAATAATTAAAGTGTATGTTGCATTTTCTGAAATTTATTTAACTCTTTTTACTGTCACCGACTTTTTCCAGAACGTAGAATATTTGAGATCACCGACTCTTAGGTCCGATTTTTCAGTACAAGTTCAACTCAGTTTGTCAGTTAAACTACGCTTAAACTTATTCTGCAGTTCTTCAGCATACTTTAACTGAAGTTTGAGCTGAGCTTAAGCGGCCGATCTTGTTGGGTTAAACTCCAGTTAACCATCGGGGATTCCCATGCGTTCGAAATGGCTTCGAATATACCCAACAAGCATTTGGGCTTGAATACCATTAACTAGGCATACTTCTAAAATCTCAACAGTTGTTTCGAAACAGTAGCTCAACTCGAGAATCATAGCGTACTCAACAAACGAGGGAATTTTTTCTAAAGCAAAAGGTTCTAATACTTAAGTTGAATAAATTTAATTACCAACTTGTGGTTCTTTAACTGGACTCAAAAGTAAGATTCCATACTACAGTTTTTAAATAAAAAGAAATATATATAATTTAAAAAATAAATAAATGTGACACGATAACCTCCGAATAGATTTTAGGCAGAGCTTCTCTTCCAATTTGCGTCGTGCTCCTTTTAATTTCTCCTACAAATTGGTGGGACCTACTTGTTTTATGCCGACCCCGAATGGCATCTGCAAGGCAGATGAGTTTTCACTGAGAGCGTTTCATGGCAGAAATACAAACGGAGTGCTTGCGAAACACTGCCGAGGGGCAATCCCGCTTAGAAAAAGTGGGTTCTAATTGAAAAACTTTGTTTCTAAAATTTTTATGTTGCTTTGCCCGGTGTATGAACCCAGGATCTTCGGTGTGTAGGCGGAGCACGCTACCATCACACCACGGCGGCCGCCTATGTAATTTATTCTTGATTAATTACGCTTCATTACTGCTATCAATCAGGTGTTTATATCTCACAGTAAACAGATGTTGGTTTTGGTGGTGCCTTGGAGATTTTATTCAACTCCACCTCAGCTCGATATGCAATGTAGGATATCAACTGGAGAAATGTGTTGAATATTCATTTGAGAACTGTATACTTATCAAAATCTCTCGAAATTAGAATAATAATTGGAAAATATGAATGACGTTGGAAATCAACTCGAAAACTTTTAATTTTACAAAATTTTTCAAAGGTTGGATAGTACTTGGAGAATGAAGTTGGATATAAACGCGAGAATTATCTGGTTTAATAATAATTAAATAATGATGTTGGATATCACTTCCGGAACTAGATATATATTTCGATGGAGAATTTTTTTTCCATGTTTGTTGGGTAAACAAAATCCAGCTGTTGCCGTATCTCCAAATTATCTAGATAATAAAAAAACCAATGTTGGCGCACAAAAAAGCATACCCAAAGGCGGCCTTAAACTGTGACTGAAAAACTGCTCAGTAGCTTAACTGGAGTTTAAAATTGACTACATTTTAAGCAAACTTAGTTTAAGCTTAGCTTAACCAACTAATGAAAACCCGGGCCTTAGTAATAATAAAATTACGATGCAGATTTGAGTATGTCGAGTTTTAGGCTGCATTTTTTCGTCGATCTAAGAGATGCTCTTATACTTCCCCTACAGGGTGGGAGAGTCTACAGTTGTATACTTACTCAGGATTGATTGCTATGGATTTGTAGGCATCTAATTTATAAGAGTAAAACAATTTAGTTAAGATTATGTTGTTTGTCAACTTCCATATAAATACCAATTTTCTCTATTACCTTCTAGAACTACCTCCTCGATCTCATTGAGAATGTTTACAAAGATGTATCACCAAATAATTTTACTGACGACACCGACAGCGACGAAGATATGTTGAAATTATTTAAGCGTGTCGAAATATTAAACATGGCTTGCCATTTGGGTCATCGACATTGTATTTTGGAAAGCTCACGGCATTTTCACAATTGGATTGAAGTGCCAAACCCCGATAACAATAATCCGTGAGTATACAACAAACCCTTTTTATACCTTTCATGAAAATGAAATGGTATATTAATTTCGTCACGAAACCGAAAATTGTAAGTCCTTAAAGGAAAATAGATAGACCCACCATTAAGTATACCGAAATAATCAGGTTGAAGATCTGAGTTGATTTAGCCATGTCCGTCTGTCCGTCTGTCCGTCTTTCCGTCTGTCCGTCTGTCTGTTTGCATGCAAACTAGTCCCTCAATTTTTGAGATATCTTGATAAAATTTGGTGAGCGGGTGTATTTGGGTGTCCGATTAGACATTTGTCGGAACCGACCGGATCGGACCACTATAGCATACATCCTCCATACAACCGATTTTTCAGAAAAAGAGGATTTTTGTAATATCTTACCCAATTTAACAGATTGAAGCTTCAAACTTCACCAATTGCTTACGTATATAGTATGTATTGTTGTCTGAAAAAATTGATGAGCTCGGTCGTATATATAGTATATATCCCCCACAACCGATTGTTCAGATAAGGAACTTTTCGTAATTACTGCCCTATTTTAAAAGCTAGAGGCTTCAAATTTCAACGAATGCTTGCGTATATAGCATATATTGTTGTCTGAAAAAATCATAAAGATCGGTGGTATATATAGTATATATATGGTGGTATATATGGTATATATATAGCATATATATATATATATTTTCGCAAAGTTTAGCCCCATTTTAACAGCAAGAAGCTTCAAATTTCACCGAATACTTACGTATATAGCATATATTGTTGTGTGAAAAAATCATAGAGATCGGTTGTATATATAGTATATATCTCATACAACCGATTGTTCAGATAAGAAACTTTTCGCAATTTCTACACCATTTTAACAGCTATAATCTTCAAATTTCACCGATTGCTTACATATATAGTATGCATTGTTGTGTCAAAAAATCATAGAGATCGGTGATATATTTAATATATATATGATAGTATATATAGTATATATTGTCACGGATATTAGCATCACTAAGCTATACCATCACTAAGGCGATGCTAAGGCCATGCCAAGCAGTATTTACGTCAATAATCAAATCATGTATACACATATATAAGGCAGCCGAAAGAGATGTCACACACAGATGCATTTACTTATACGCCTATGTGTGTGCGAGAGACTGTAAACTACAAACTCACATACATCTGAGAGACGCTGAAAAGTAGAAAATTGTAAACAAGTAGAAACTATATGAGAACCATAAACACTCGAAATAGTTGGTAAGTTCTGGAAATAGAAAAGCCTAGATTTTTGCAGCGTAAACTATAAAAGCGGCACAAGCGAGTAAAAAGTAATTCAGTTTGATTTGAGATTTCGATTAAGCGCTATCTAGCGAGCTATAGCAGAATTATTTTGAATAGTAGAGTTTCATTTGAGCTATCAGTCAGTTTGGTTATTAAGTTTGCTATTCGTTGCAAAGTATAAGTGTTATTGTGAAGTACTGTAATAAAGGCCATTTTTCAATTATTCAATATTGGAGTTATTTATTCAACAGTTTAGCGATACGAACGTGGGCAGATGATTGCAAATAAGAGGATTTGCAGCAAATTCGTTACAATTGGTGTCAGAAGAGGAATTGTTGAATAAATTCCAGAGGACAACAAGGACATGGCAAAGTTCAGTGAATTGAAGATCCAGCAACTGAAGAGGGAGTTGGAGAGCCGTGGATTGAATACAAGCGGCGTTAAACTTGAACTTCAGGCACGGCTACGAGAGGCAATGGAAGTAGAAGGAATTGACGTGGAAGAGTATGACTTTCATCTTGATGGCGAGGAAACAACAAAAATGGAAGAGACGGTTACGCAGACGGTTACCAGCACAGATTTGAACATGATATTGGCTGCAATATCTGCACAAACATCGACAGTAGCATCAATGTCGTCGCAAATGTCAGAAATGTCGTCACAAATGGCATCACAATTGGAATCGCAGGAGACACGCATAACATCGAAGATTGAAGCACAAGAAACGCGTATGTCAGAAATGTCGACACAGATAACATCCAAGATGGAAACACAGTTAGAAGAACAGAAGACATATATGGCATCCAAGATGGAATCACAGGAGACACGTATTGCAAAAATGTCATCTGAAATAACAGCGAAGATTGAAGCACAAGAGGCACGAATATCCGAAATGTCGGCGCAAATTTCAGCACAGATATCATCGCAGATCTCTGCTCAACTGGAATAGCAAGAAGAACGTATTTCCTCGAAGTTGGGGCGCAAGATACAAAAATTTTACAGTTTGTAGAAAAAATCGAGGCCGAGGTGGGTGCTTTGAGAGGACGTATCGAGCAGTTGCAACTAAATCGCCCAGCAGTTTCAACGAGTAATCCAAAGGTAAAAACACCATCCTTTGACGGTTCTGTTCCTTTCCAGGTCTTTAAGCTACAATTTGAGAAGACCGCAACAGTGAACAATTGGAATGCTGAAGATAAAGTTGCTGCACTGTTCGCAGCTTTAAAAGGACCAGCTGCGGAAATCTTACAGACCATCGCAGAGTACGAGCGGAACCACTACGAAACATTGATGAGCACTTTAGAGACACGTTACGGAAGCGAGCATAGGAGACAGATATACCAAATGGAGTTGCTGAACCGCTTCCAGAGGCCTGGTGAAACATTGCAAGAGTTTGCGTCGGATATTGAAAGGCTAGCACATTTATGCGGATGCACCCGTGGAATACACTGAAAGGGTAAAGATTCAGAGCTTTATAAATGGCATACGAGATGTGGAAACGAAGCGGGCTACATATGCGAATCCAAAACTAACATTTGCTGAAACGGTATCGCATGCTCTGATTCAGGAAACAGCGTCGCTTCTGTGCAAGCCAGTTTCCAAAGCCCGCCGTGTGGAAGTAGAAAGGCCAGAGTGGGTAGAAACAATTTTGGAAGCACTGAAGGGATCTCAACAGAAGAATGCCGGAGTTATTAAATGTTTCAAGTGCGGCAACCCAGGTCACATTGCACGTCATTGCGATCTCGGTCCTAATAGTTCCAACAATGTGGGTGGCCATAAACGCAAAGCTGGAGGAGATGAGCAAGAGCGAGTAAGAGGTAGAGAGCTAGATTCAGCTATTGAATGCCCTGTGATATCTGTGTCGCAAATTGGTAGAAAATCGAGCAGTCTTACCGTCAGAGGAAATGTGGATGGCAAAGAACGAGTACTGACTGTAGATACGGGCGCATATCATTCCTTGATCCGATCTGACTTGGTCAACAGGAGAGTAAAACCGTTACCTGGAGCAAAGTTGCGTACGGTCACTGGTGAGTATAACCAAGTTCAGGGAGAAGTGATATGTGAAGTATTGATTGGGAAGGTCATGGTTCTACACAAATTTGTTGTGGCGGAGATTGTTGATGAAGTTATATTGGGAGTGGATTTCTTGGTTGACCATGACATCAAGATCGATATGCAGAGAAGGGTGATGCGTTATGAGAACCAAGATGTGCCACTTAACTTTAGTTTGGAAAAAGGGTTCAGCAGCAATCGGGTACTGGTGGAGAATACTCAACGAAGGCCACGAAATTCAAAGGTAAAGGTTGATAGATCGAATGGGCCAAATAAATCAAAATCAAAAGTACCTGCGAGAGAAACACTGGCATTGACAAAACCTAAAAGACGCAGGAAAACGAAGCAATGAATTTCCGAGAAAGAATGCGAGGGTAGTTTCCAGCCGGAGCGCACTACTGTTGTAAAATGTGGGAACGATACCGATTATGCAAAGAAAATTCGTCCAGCGCAAGCTCTACGAAGTGGTTCATTGACCAAACAACAGAGTGTGAAGGAACGGCCCAGGGTAATGAGTAGTAAGATGAAACACTGGCATGACAAGAACTTTAATTCGGAAGGTTTCTTGGCGGGAGATTTGGTACTGTTAAACAACCTTCACCGGCGGAAAGGTGTTCCAGCTAAATTTCTGTGCAGTTGGGAAGGCCCGTACAAAGTTGTGAAGAAGATCAGTGATACCATCTACCGCATACAAACCACCGGGAAACCACGGGTTAGAAGAGTGGTACATTTTGAGATGCTAGCGGCAGTTAGATCAGGAGATTTGTCTGATCGGGACGATCAGACTTAGGTGGAGGGCAGTGTCACGGATATTAGCATCACTAAGCTATACCATCACTAAGGCGATGCTAAGGCCATGCCAAGCAGTATTTACGTCAATAATCAAATCATGTATACACATATATAAGGCAGCCGAAAGAGATGTCACACACAGATGCATTTACTTATACGCCTATGTGTGTGCGAGAGACTGTAAACTACAAACTCACATACATCTGAGAGACGCTGAAAAGTAGAAAATTGTAAACAAGTAGAAACTATATGAGAACCATAAACACTCGAAATAGTTGGTAAGTTCTGGAAATAGAAGAGCCTAGATTTTTGCAGCGTAAACTATAAAAGCGGCACAAGCGAGTAAAAAGTAATTCAGTTTGATTTGAGATTTCGATTAAGCGCTATCTAGCGAGCTATAGCAGAATTATTTTGAATAGTAGAGTTTCATTTGAGCTATCAGTCAGTTTGGTTATTAAGTTTGCTATTCGTTGCAAAGTATAAGTGTTATTGTGAAGTACTGTAATAAAGGCCATTTTTCAATTATTCAATATTGGAGTTATTTATTCAACAGTTTAGCGATACGAACGTGGGCAGATGATTGCAAATAAGAGGATTTGCAGCAAATTCGTTACAATATATATAGTATATATATTTTTTTTTTGCGATTTCGGCCCCATTTTAACAGCTATAAGCTTCAACTTTCACCAAATGCTTACGTGTATAGCATATATTGATGTCTGAAAAAATCATTGAGATCGGTGGTATACATAGAATATATCTCCTACAACCGATTGTTCAGATAAGAAACTTTGCGCAATTTCTGCCCCGTTTTAACAGCTAGAAGCTTCAAATTTCACAAAATGCTTACGTATATAGCATATATTATTTTCTGAAAAAATCATAGAGATCGGTGGTATATATATTATATACTTCATATAAACTGTAATTTTTGCCCCTTTTTTACAGCTAGAAGTTTCAAAATTCATCAAATTTCATCAAATAGTTACGTTTACGTCATATATTTTTGAAATACGTGATTCGTAGTCATAGTTTTTACATGCAGACCACAAAAAACGTGAAGCTTTGCATCCTCACACAAAGAACCTACCTATTTTTATACCTTTCATGAAAATGAAATGGTATATTAATTTCGTCACGAAACCGAAAATTGTAAGTCCTTAAAGGAAGATAGATAGACCCACCATTAAGTATACCGAAATAATCAGGTTGAAGAGCTGAGTTGATTTAGCCATGTCCGTCTGTCCGTCTGTCCGTCTGTCTGTTTGTATGCAAACTAGTCCCTCAATTTTTGAGATATCTTGATAAAATTTGGTGAGCGGGTGTATTTGGGTGTCCGATTAGAAATTTGTCGGAACCGACCGGATCGGAGCACTATAGCATATATCCTCCATACAACCGATTTTTCAGAAAAAGAGGATTTTTGTAATATCTTACCCAATTTAACAGATTGAAGCTTCAAACTTCACCATATACTTTCGTATATTGCACATATTGTTGCCTGAAAAAATTGATGAGATCGGTCGTATATATAGTATATATCCCCCACAACCGATTGTTCAGATAAGGAACTTTTCGTAATTACTGCCCTATTTTAAGAGCTAGAAGCTTCAAATTTCACCAAATACTTACGTATATAGCATATGTTGTTGTCTGAAAAATCATAGAGATCGGTTGTATATATAGTATATATCTCATACAACCGATGGTTCAGACAAGATACTTTTCGCAATTTCTACCCCATTTTAACAGCTATAAGCTTCAAATTTCACCGATTGCTTACGTATATAGCAGGGATGCACCTTAACGTTAAGCTAATCGTTTATCAACAAATTTCCACCGTTTCCGTTGAAACACTTCGAAATATTATCGATAAAGAAATTATCAAGATAAATTGTATCTCGTTTTTAACCGAAACGAAAAGCTTTCGTTAACGTTAAAAACGTTAACAAAAACGTGATACTTTATGTTTGAATTGTGCTGGCAATGCTATAGCCATGGTGAAGCCGTAAGGTGGTAACAGCAAGCGGACATACACACAAACTCCATGTAATTTGTTTGTGTAATTCGTTGGTGGTAATGTCAAAAATACTCTGAGAAATGTTTGTACTATCAAAATTCATGAGAAAAGTTGCAATCAGCTTGGCTAATGCTTTCACCTTTAATGACTCCGCCATCAATCAGCTTTGCCAGCATAGTTTGAAATTAATAATCAACTTAAACGATTTGATTTCGTTTTGATATGGCAGAAAACGAAACAAAATCATTTCGTTAATTTAACGTTCTTAACGTTAATAAACGAAACAAAGTCATTTCGTTGGTTAAGCATGCCTAGTATATAGCATATATTGTTGTCTGAAAAAATCATAGAGATCGGTTGTATATATAGTATATATCTCATACAACCAATTGTTCAGATAAGAAACTTTTCGCAATTTCTACCCCATTTTAACAGCTATAAGCTTCAAATTTCACCGATTGCTTACGTATATAGCATATATTGTTGTCTGAAAAAATCATAGAGATCGGTTGTATATATAGTATATATCTCATACAACCGATTGTTCAGATAAGAAACTTTTCGCAATTTCTACCCCATTTTAACAGCTATAAGCTTCAAATTTCACCGATTGCTTACGTATATAGCATATATTGTTGTCTGAAAAAATCAAAGAGATCGGTTGTATATATAGTATATATCTCACACAACCGATTGTTCAGATAAGAAACTTTTCGCAATTTCTACCCCATTTTAACAGCTATAAGCTTCAAATTTCACCGATTGCTTACGTATATAGCATATATTGTTGTCTGAAAAAATCATAGAGATCGGTTGTATATATAGTATATATCTCACACAACCGATTGTTCAGATAAGAAACTTTTCGCAATTTCTACCCCATTTTAACAGCTATAAGCTTCAAATTTCACCGATTGCTTACGCATATAGCATATATTGTTGTCTGAACAAATCATAGAGATCGGTTGTATATATAGTATATATCTCATACAACCGATTGTTCAGATAAGAAACTTTTCGCAATTTCTACCCCATTTTAACAGCTATAAGCTTCAAATTTCACCGATTGCTTACGTATTTAGTATGTATTGTTGTGTCAAAAAATCATAGAGTTCGGTGATATATATAATATATATATGATGGTATATATAGTATATATATATAGTATATATATATTTTTTCACGATTTTTGCCCCATTTTAACAGCTAGAAGCTTCAAATTTCACCAAATGCTTACGTGTATAGCATATATTGATTTCTGAAAAAATCATTGAGATCGGTAGTATACATAGTATATATCTCATACAACCGATTGTTCAGATAAGAAACTTTGCGCAATTTCTGCCCCGTTTTAACAGCTAGAAGCTTCAAATTTCACAAAATGCTTACGTATATAGCATATATTGTTGTCTGAAAAAATCATAGAGATCGGTGGTATATATATTATATACTTCATATAAACTGTCATTTTTGCCCCTTTTTTACGGCTAGAAGCTTCAAAATTCATCAAATTTCATCAAATAGTTACGTCTACGTCATATATTTTTGAAATACGTGATTCGTAGTCATATTTTTTACATGCAGACCACAAAAAACGTGAAGCTTTGCATCCTCACACAGATTACCTACCTATTTCTTATTTTATATTTATCTTAAAAATCGTTTAGATATGTTCAAATTTCACTAAATGCTTACGTGTATAGCATATATTGTTGTCTGAGAAAATCATAGATACCGGTGGTATATATAGTATATATCCCATACAACCGATTGTTCAGATAAGAAACTTTGCGCAATTTCTTCCCCATTTTAACAGCTAGAAGCTTCAAATTTCACCAAATGCTTACGTGTATAGCATATATTGTTGTCTGAAAAAATCATTGAGATCGGTGGTATATATAGTATATATCTCATACAACCGATTGTTCAAGTTAAGAAACTTTTTTTTTTGCCCCTTTTTAACAGCTAGACGCTTCAAATTTCACCATATGCTTACGTATATAGTATATATTATATACCCCATATAAATTCTAATTTTTGCCCCCTTTTTACGGCTACAAGCTTCAAAATTCATCAAATTTCATCAAATAGTTACGTCTACGTCATATATTTTTGAAATACGTGATTCGTAGTCATATTTTTTACATGCAGACCACAAAAAACGTGAAGCTTTGCATCCTCACACAGATTACCTACCTGTTTTTTATTTTATATATATCTTAAAAATCGTTAGGTTATGTAGATCTGTTCACTATATATTTCTTATCTTATACATCCGATTATCCGGAGATTAAGAACGGGATAAGATTATTGTTCAGCCCCATTCATGAAAGGTATGAAGTCTTCGGCACAGCCGAAGACAGTCCCGTTCTTACTTGTTATAAGTACATATTACGCAGCATTATTAATTAATAAACTATTCCACTTCAGAATACCACCAAATTTACGTAGCATCGTCTATTGTACAGCAATTCAATATGGCAGCGAATATGAGTGGGACTTTGCATTCGAGCGTTACCGCAAATCAACCGTATCTACTGAGAAGGAATTATTGCTCAGCGCACTTGGTTGCTCGCTCGAACCATGGATTTTGGCGCGCTATCTACGTCGCTCTGTTATCGGTGATGATATACGTAAACAAGATGTACCCAGAGTGTTTGCTGCCGTGGCGAGTAATGTGGTAGGTCAACAAGTGGCCTTCGATTTTATGCGAAACAACTGGGAAGAAATCAAGACATAGTAAGTGATGAAATAATGTAACGTGTTTTCAGTGCGAGTTAAACTCCAATCAAAGTTGACGAGGGTTTAACCCTGCCACTTCGGTCGCTGAAACTAAAATGGGCAGCAAAATATTATGTTATCGAATAAAGTGGCAAGTTTACTTTAACTCTTTTCAACTTTAACTGGAGTTTAAATTAGCGCTGTAAAATAAATTGATTTAAATGAATCGATTAATTCTTTTTTTTTTACATGGGATCTTCCTCACTTTAATATTATTTGTACCCAACTACAAATTTATATCTGAAATAGTATTCATTTGAAAACACTTGACCAACATCAGTTCGCTCCGAATTTTAAAAAGCTGCTAGTCGACAACAAGCAAGCCGGCAGACGACATAATTCAATTATGATAGTTCTTAGCAAAAAGTTATAATTCCAGAACAAGACAATCCTAGCGTATGCCGATGATATTGAGAGTATTATTAGATTTTACCTAGAGCTCCTTCAACTTCAAATCCAACAAGTAAGGAAGGCTAAGTTCGGGTGTAACCGAACATTACATACTCAGTTGAGAGCTGTGGAGACAAAGTTAGGGAAAATAACCATGTTGTAAAAAGAACCTAGGGTAACCCTGCAATGTGTTTGTATGACATGTGTATCAAATGGAAGGTATTAAAGAGTATTTTAAGAGGAAGTGGGTCATAGTTCTACAGATGGACGCCATTTAGGGATATCGCCATAAAGGTGGACCAGGCCTGACTCTAGAATTTGTTTGTACGATACGAGTATCAAATGAAAGGTGTTAATGAGTATTTCAAGAGGGCGTGGGCCTAAGTTCTATAGGTGGACGCCTTTTCGAGATATCGCCATTAAGGTGGACCAGGGGTGACTCTAGTATTTTTTTGTACGATATGGGTATCAAATGAAAGGTATTAAAGAGTATTTTAAAAGTGCGTGGGCCTAAGTTCTATAGATGGACGCCTTTTCGAGATATCACCATATAGATGGACCAGGGGTGACCCTAAAATTTGTTTGTACGATACGAGTATCAAATGAAAGGTGTTAATGAGTATTTCAAGAGGGCGTGGGCCTTAGTTCTCTATGTGGACGCCTTTTCAAGATATCGCTTTAACGTGGACCAGGGGTGACTCTAGAATGCGTTTGTACAATATGGGTATCAAATGAAAGGTGTTAATGAGTATTTTAAAAGGGCGTGGGCCTTAGTTCTATAGGTGGACGCCTTTTCGAGATATCGCCATAAAGGTGGACCAGGGGTGACTCTAGAATTTGTTTGTACGATATGGGTATCAAATGAAAGGTGTTAGTGAGTACTTTAAAAGGGCGTGGGCCTTAGTTCTATAGGTGGACGCCTTTTCAATATATCGCCATAAAGGTGGACCAGAGGTGACTCTAGAATTTGTTTGTACGATATGGGTATCAAATAAAAGGTGTTAATGAGTATTTAAAAGGGAGTGGGCCTTAGTTCTATAGGTGGATGCCTTTTCGAGATATCGCCATAAAGGTGGGCCAGGGGTGACTCTAGAATTTTTTTGTACGATATGGGTATCAAATGAAAGGTGTTAATGGGTATTTTAAAAAGGAGTGGGTCTAAGTTCTATATATGGACGCCTTTTCGATATATCGCCATAAACGTGGACCAGGGGTGACTCTAGAATGTGTTTGTACGATATGGGTATCAAATTGAAGGTATTAATGAGGGTTTTAGCCCTTAGTTGTTTATGTGAAGGCGTTTTCGAGATATCGACCAAAATGTGGACCAGGGTGATGCAGAACATCATCTGTCGGGTACCGCTAATTTATTTATATATGTAATACCACGAAAAGTAGTATTCCTTGCAAGATTCCAAGGGCTTTTGATTTCGCCCTGCAAAACTTTGTAATTTTCTTCTACTTAATATGGTAGGTGTCACACCCATTTTACCAAGTTTTTTTCTAAAGTTATATTTTGCGTCAATAGACCAATACAATTATCATGTTTCACACCTTTTTTCGTGTTTGGTATATAATTATGGCATTTTTTTCATTTTTCGTAATTTTCGATATCGAAAAAGTGGGCGTGGTCATAGTCGGATTTCGGCCATTTTTTACACCAATACAAAGTGGGTTCAGATAAGTACGTGAACTGAGTTTAGTAAAGATATATCGATTTTTGCTCAAGTTATCGTGCTACCGGCCGAGCGGAAGGACAGACGGTTGACTGTGTATAAAAACTGGGCGTGGCTTCAACCGATTTCCCCCTTTTTCACAGAAAACTGTTATCGTCCTAGAATCTACGCCTCTACCAAATTTCACAAGGATTGGTAAATTTTTGTTCGACTTATGACATTAAAAGTATCCTAGACAAATTAAATGAAAAAGGGCGGAGCCACACCCATTTTGAAATTTTCTTTTATTTTTGTATTTTGTTGCAACATATCATTACTGGAGTTGAATGTTGACATAATTTACTTATATACTGTAAAGATATTAACTTTTCTTTTAAAATTTGAATTTAAAAAAATTTTTTTTTAAAAAGTGGGAGTGGTCGTTCTCCGATTTTGCTAAGTTTTATTACGCAGACATACAGTAATAAGAGTAACGTTCCTGCCAAATTTCATCATGATATCTTCAACGACTGTCAAATTACAGCGTGCAAAACTTCTAAATTGCCTTCTTTTAAAAGTGGGCGGTGCCACGCCCATTGTCCAAAATTTTACTAGTTTTCTATTCTACGTCATAAGTTCAACTCACCTACCAAGTTTCATCGCTTAATCCGTATTTGGTAATGAATTATCGCACTTATTCGATTTTTCGAAATTTTCGATATCGAAAAAGTGGGCGTGGTTATTGTCCGATATCATTCATTTTAAATATCGATCTGAGATGAGTGCTCAGGAACCCACATACCAAATTTCATCAAGATACCTCAAAATTTACTCAAGTTATCGTGTTAACGGACGGACGGACGGACATGGCTCAATCGAATTTTTTTTCGATACTGATGATTTTGATATATGGAAGTCTATATCTATCTCGATTCCTTTATACCTGTACAACCAACTGTTATCCAATCAAAGTTAATATACTCTGTGAGCTCTGCTCAACTGAGTATAAAAATACTTGGAACTCGATCTACGTACATACATATATAGCCCACTTACCAAATATTGGTCTAGTTTGAATGGACTAAGAGTTTTAGAAAAATATTCCCGATGGAAGAATCAATACATAAACAATACCAATATACCGAAATTAACTCTGAAATTGTGATGAAATGAATTCTAACTAGTCGGTGAATGATAACAAAAATCATTCCGAAATGTTCAGGTAGTAGTCATAAAATTATTTGGAAATATTTCGAAACAGTCCCGAAATGATCTCTAAAATAGTCCCCAACTCGAATGGTTTCGCTATGACCCTTAAAGTAAATTCGAAATGGTCCTTAAATTATCCCGAAATGACTTAAAAACTATGCGAAACAGCATCGAAATTACTTGTACACATGTTTGGCACCTTCTCGTGGATTTGTAGGAAAAATTAACAAGCACCGCGCAAATTGTTCCGAAATAGTCCTAAAATTATACCCAAGTATTGCCCACAATAACTCCCAAATAGTCCCGACCCTATCCGGAAAACCATCCCAAAGAGATAGTCCCGAAATTATAGCAAAATAGGGTGAAAAATGGTTAGTAATGGCAGCCCCTAGTCACTTAACTAAATTACCTTACACCACGATATCTATGACCCAGGTACCGTTGTTGTTGTTGTTGATCTATTAACAAGAAAGACGCTCCTCGAAGGTTTTGAGGAGTGTATCAATGTTGATCGTCCTTTACCGGATATAGATCCGGTACGTTCCGGTAACAAAGCACCATTCAGATATTAACCCGACCATCTCGGAAACGTATTCATATTGTTCGTCTTCATCAAATAGACTCTAGAGTTAAACCGATCAGAAAATTGTTCCCTTGATGATGATAAATAGAAGAGGATAGAGGCACTGCCCACTAAACTTAAAATCTATGCAGGTTGTTGAATCTTGTTATGTTCGTCTTCGTTGGAAGCTTAGTATATATATGGCTTTCACATATTTTCAAATGTATTTCTTACATATTTCCATATAAACTTAAGTTTTCTTTTTAAAGCCGATTTTATTTAAAAATCTTTTTTTTTACAGCTTGGGATCTACGATGTCCAATTTGAATTTGATATTGAAATTTGCTACAAAACTTATGAATTCGAAATTTTTCCTAAGCGAACTTGAAACATTCATAAAGACCGACGTTAAGGACAATGGCCGTTCGGTGCAACAAGTTCTCGAGCAGGTGCGTGTCAATGTTGATTGGATGTCGCGCAATTACAAGGACATCATAGCATGGTTACAACGTGAGACAACAATAATGCAAGAATTAATGGTGCCTCGCTGGCGGGTCATTAAATAATGGAAATGAAAAAAAGATTCATTGAGTTTTAGTGTGCGTGCTTTTATCGTTGTAAAAAAGTATTGTATTTTGCATTTCTTTTATTATGTAAAATGTACAAGATATTTATTGTAATTTCTTAAAACTTTTTTTTTTTTTGTTTTTATTTTGTGTTCTTTTCTTTGTGAAAGTGATGATACCATTTTCAACATATTTCTAAGTCATTTATTTAAAATTACCGCCAATGTAAACCAGCCAAATGTAACAAAAAATTAACAATTTTTTTAATAATATAGGTACATACGTACGCATTTAAATTTTAAGTGAAGCATACATACATATATAGATATTAAGAAAAACTAGAGTTTTTCGTATATAAATAGATTAGTTTTACACAAAGATACACAAATACATATATTTATTATGAATAGTCTTTATAAAAAAATGTAAGTATCTTATAATTATATTTTTATTATAATAATTGCCTTTTAGATGATTTTTTCATTTAAATTGCAATGTAAATTTATAAAGTGTGTACTTAGTAAAATAAAAAATTGTTGTTTCATTTTCGCATTACCCTAATTTGACAGACTGCTTCGACTAGGGATGTAACAGACGAGCCCGGTTATAGTGAGTCGGAACTTCCGATGGATTTGGTAACGTCATAATGCCTGATATATGTACATAAACCGCTCTGTCCTGTGCTTCGCTTTGATAGATGAGTTCAATAAATAGCGTCAGCTATATCTTGCTACTCATGGTTTGTGAAATATAAAGCGAATTAAGATGTTGAGATATTTTAAACTTATGGCGCAGTTAAAGCGAAGCTGAACGTTTTATGTATTTCCGCCTAAATACCACAATATGAAAATAGGAAATGCCTCATGCTATAAAGAAAGAGGTGATTTTAATAAATGTTTAACTTTTTTTTATTGTGTGCCGGCCGAAATGTAATTTTTCTTCCTGGAACATTGCGCAATCATTTGCTAATTTCTTGTTTTGCTAATTGGTCCTAATTTGGTATTAATTGGTATTTAATCATTTACTTATAGGCAAAATCAGAGTTTCCGTAGTAGCGTTCCATTGAGTCACCGAGCTCTGGATTGCGATCAAATCTCATTGGAACGATCAAAATCAATACTATGAGAGTTGACAGCACGCAAGGAATGCGTACACATAATAGGGTGCCTGTTATTTTCAACCTTTTCTCCCGAATCGAAAAAGCGTTTTGAACTAAGTAACCTAAGGCAGATATTAAAAATGTTACTTCTGTCAGTAGCTTTGTGCAAAAAACACTTGCACATTATGTTGTGTTTCTTGTATTTTTCACATAAAAAATTTATAGTTTTTCTATCATGATTTAAAATGAATGTAATATAATAATTGTATGGCCTTAATAGCTTCCCAGCCAGCATTTTTTCAAAATTTTGATCAAAAAATATTTAAATATCATACCACAAGATGATTAAAAACGTTCAAATTTAAAAGCATTTTCTGTTCGAAAATTAAAGTATCGTCCGGAGAAATATGTACCTTAAATGCATGGTTCCTTTATATGGTTGGCTCATCTCATCAGCTGATTTTATTTATTTCATTGCATGGCCGAAGGGACTGTCAAAAGGAGATGGCAAACTCAAAATGAAAGCAACACATTGGCAACATTTTCTTACACATGGAAAAACTGCTAAGTTTTACGTTTTCATTCCATACCATACGTACCAACACCAATACACAGATTTTGACACTTTGAACAGACATATTTTGTTGCTTTACAGATGAGCCAACCATATAGTTGAGCCATGCTTAAATGTGATTATTCTTGAATAATCATTTATGATTCCTATTTCGAAACGCCTTTTATTCATATTTTATATCATTGTAAAATTTAGCTGTAATTGTTTTAGAGTAATATTTGACTGCTTTTCACAGTTATTTTCTGATCATATTCGTGAACATATTTCAACCGTTTTGGTTGAGATTTTTGAATGCGATTATGATGAATTTATTCTTCATATCTTATTCAAAATAAGATACTACATAATAATCTTATTTCATCAGGGGAAGAAACCATGCAAGAAGTGAGCTATTTGAACCACAGGTCACTCGCAAACAAACTTTACCGATATACACCTGCGTCTATAACATCCAACATCAGCTATGATCATCAATATCTTAAAATACGATACGGTACGGGATGTTGAAGACAGGTACATATGTCAAGAGAGTTTCACTTACCTGGGGTTCAAATAGCTCACCTTTGTATTGTCCACGATTATGTATTTTCTAGGAAGCCGTAGTTGGAAAATGGTTGGGGAAATCTTCTGCCACGAGCAGCATTTGCATTATATTTTCTTGAAATCAATATCTTAATAATAAAATGTTTATATACATATTTTTTCTGACCTTCATGATTGAAAAAATGTGTGTATGTGAAAAAAATTAGATTTTGAATGAAAAGTAAGTTTAACAAGTATAAAATTCATTATTCAGTCAACAAATATAGTCACAAAATATTCAGAAAGCTGAATTAAAAATGATTATAAATTGTTGATCACCTAAAGTAAACCCATTTGATTCAAATATGATTCTAAAATGTGATTGAAAAGCTATATTCAGTTTTTGATCATCAAGGGTAAGCATATTTGGTTATTCTTTTTGTTGGTTTTTATGAAATATTAAAATTTAATCATCAAAGGACTTCAAAAATGATTCCAAAAAGTGATCAAAAAATGCTTTTCAGTTTTTGATCGCCAAAAGTATTCATATTTGATTATTTCTTTTGTTCAATTGTATGATAACTCATTATTTAGTCAGAAAGAGTAATCAAATTGCATTGATATGTAGGGAAATTCAAAATTTAATCGCCTAAATGCTGAGTGGGTTGTTTTCAGACTTTAAGTCACAAACTTCAGAGCTCCGATATATTGCTGTTTAAATGTTTTTGTTTATATATTCAATAATCGGATGTACCTATATTTAAATTATGTAGGCTGTCTTGTTTTGATTTCGAATGTAAAACTCATTGCGATCATTTTGCAATATAAGAGTATTACATACATATATGCTTAATACTATTTTCACACAGACGGTTTATTGAATGATAAAGGCAGTTTACTACATTAAGACGCTTATTGAGCTCAATCTTCCTACAAAATTCGAATCTATAATTATTTCATTAAGAGCTAATCGAATGCCTAATGAAGTCAAAAGCACAATGCAACTCTGTTGGCAGCGTTCCCCTTCTTAGTTTTTGGTGTGTTCAGTGCTTAAAAATGTCATTTGTCAAAGTAAATGTCATTGTCTGCATGGCGGAACGATACAAGGTGGCCGCATCGAACAGCTGATTATAACCTTTTTTATTTGGTTTGATACATCAACTACCGGCGCAGAACGATTTTGACATTTGTCCATCGAATTTACAAGTACATGGAATTTTGTTTGTTTGTAGGTATGTCACCATGCTGTCACCTTGTATCGTTCCGCCATTTCATCCTTCATACTAATCGAGCAGTTACTTCTGTGTGAAAGCAAAAAATTTACAATTTCATTAAAAGGTGAAATGAGATCATTAAGTGTCTGTGTGAAAACAGTATAAAGTTAAAATTTAAGGGTTGTCGAGTTGAAAAAACAGTTTAAATATCGGACGCCCTAGTGCATACGTCTGTATTTGGTACCAGGTACAGAGGGTATACTGTCAAGCATTTTTCCCAAAAAACCCAAAAAACAGAGTCACCCTGTTGATATGGAATTGATCCAGATAGATATCAGGATCACAGTGTTGTTGTTGCATTTGCATGTTAAATTTCTATCCGTATCTGGATCACGCTTGATTGGAACGCAGCTCGTGGGAACATAGTCCTCGTGTTCCAATGAAACGTGAACCAGATACGGATAGAGATTTAACATGCTCATGTTTCATTGAAACACGAGGATTCTTCGACCACGATTAGATATGCAATAGCTAATCTAGACGTTCACAATTATTCATTCCTAGATATTTTATTATTAGCTGTAAAATTTTCACGTTTCTCTTTTATTTCGTGCTTCCATTTAGCCCTAGAAAGATAACGTTATTTTTTTACCCTAGAAAGATAACGTACGTCTGAGAGACGTGTTCAAGTTTAAGGACCCTAAAGATATAAAAAAAAACTTACATATTTATTTGTTTTTTTTTTTTTTTAATCATTTTTTGATATATATTCACTTGTTTGAAATGTTTTTTTTAAGAAAAATATTGTTTTTTAATATATTAAAAATTAAGTTTGACTTGTCTTGGACTTGCCCCTACAAAAATCCGTCTTTTCGAAGAACCTCAGTTTATAGCAAAAAAATTTTAATAAAATAAATTTTTTTGTACTCCAATTGAATGAATTAACTGTTTTAAACTATACTTAAAAAAATATTAGCTAAAATTACCATTTTATGCAAAAATTACATATAAAATTTATAGGCGCATATTCATAGTCGAAATAAAATAGGTTCTAAATTTAGTTGCAGCTTTTTTGACAGATAGCTCATAGAAAATTATTTCAAAAAGCTGCAACTAAATTTAAAACCTATTTTATTTTGACTATGATTATGCGCCATAGTCACGTAAAAGATAACGATACGTCTCTTAGACGTATTTCTAAAAAACAATCGCATATATTTCAGCAAACAAAAAAGTCACTACTGAAAAACACCCCCACTGACAAGCTGGTAATGGTAGCTGAGAAAAATGAGAATGAGAATGTTCTCTCTTTACGATTGTGGGAGACTGAGAGCAAAATTAAAAAGACGTACGTCTCACAGACGTACGTTATCTCACTAGGGTTAGAGAGGACAACTTTGAGATGGTTCAAGGTCCAGGAAAAAACTGGGATGTTATTGTAGCGATTAGGACACTCCCCGTGGGCCTTGTTATCGATGTTGTCATTTCATAATAAATTTAGCAAACAACGCAAATTAAAATATATTACTGGGCTACTGAGCTGATCTAATTGTCTGCTGGGTTTGCTCAGTTATTTACTTGTTAATTGCAAGTTACGGTGCACTTTCCAACATAGAAAACATAAAATAACAAATACATGCTAATGTTTTTTATTGCTTTGAACATTACTGCAATTTCAATGCATAACGACATAATCGTATGATTTTGCTGTTCTTTCATTGTGCACACATTCGTATTTATACAGGGACCAAATTGAACAGCAGCACCATTGTTTACTATATAGTTTGGCAGCTTAATTCGAGGTTATGTTGCGAATAGAGTGGAAGGCACTCGCAAGCCGTGAAAATAGGCACCCGAATGGAGTGGAATGAAGAACAGTAGGAAGACCAGAGTTGCATTGGATCAATCATTGTATCAATATTAAAGATAAATTTAGAAAATATAATTAAATACTTGAGTAGTAGTAGTATTTAGTCAGAAAGAGTAATCAAATTGCATTGATATGTAGGGAAATTCAAAATTTAATCGCCTAAATGCTGAGTGGGTTGTTTTCAGACTTTAAGTCACAAACTTCAGAGCTCCGATATATTGCTGTTTAAATGTTTTTGTTTATATATTCAATAATCGGATGTACCTATATTTAAATTATGTAGGCTGTCTTGTTTTGATTTCGAATGTAAAACTCATTGCGATCATTTTGCAATATAAGAGTATTACATACATATATGCTTAATACTATTTTCACACAGACGGCTTATTGAATGATAAAGGCAATTTACTACATTAAGACGCTTATTGAGCTCAATCTTCCTACAAAATTCGAATCTATAATTATTTCATTAAGAGCTAATCGAATGCCTAATGAAGTCAAAAGCACAATGCAACTCTGCTGGCAGCGTTCCCCTTCTTAGTTTTTGGTGTGTTCAGTGCTTAAAAATGTCATTTGTCAAAGTAAATGTCATTGTCTGCATGGCGGAACGATACAAGGTGGCCGCATCGAACAGCTGATTATAACCTTTTTTATTTGGTTTGATACATCAACTACCGGCGCAGTACGATTTTGACATTTGCCCATCGAATTTACAAGTACATGGAATTTTGTTTGTTTGTAGGTATGTCACCATCCTGTCACCTTGTATCGTTCCGCCATTTCATCCTTCATACTAATCGAGCAGTTACTTCTGTGTGAAAGCAAAAAATTTACGATTTCATTAGAAGGTGAAATGAGATCATTAAGTGTCTGTGTGAAAACAGTATAAAGTTAAAATTTATGGGTTGTCGAGTTGAAAAAACAGTTTAAATATCGGACGCCCTAGTGCATACGTCTGTATTTGGTACCAGGTACAGAGGGTATACTGTCAAGCATTTTTCACAAAAAACCCAAAAAACAGAGCCACCCTGTTGATCTGGAATTGATCCAGATAGATATCAGGATCACAGTGTTGTTGTTGCATTTGCATGTTAAATTTCTATCCGTATCTGGATCACGCTTGATTGGAACGCAGCTCGTGGGAACATACTCCTCGTGTTCCAATGAAACGTGAACCAGATACGGATAGAGATTTAACATGTTCATGTTTCATTGAAACACGAGGATTCTTCGACCACGATTAGATATGCAATAGCTAATCTAGACGTTCACAAATATTCATTCCTAGATATTTTATTATTAGCTGTAAAATTTTCATGTTTCTCTTTTATTTCGTGCTTCCATTTAGCCCTAGAAAGATAACGTTATTTTTTTACCCTAGAAAGATAACGTACGTCTGAGAGACGTGTTCAAGTTTAAGGACCCTAAAGATATAAAAAAAAACTTACATATTTATTTGTTTTTTTTTTTTTTAATCATTTTTTGATATATATTCACTTGTTTGAAATGTTTTTTTAAGAAAAATATTGTTTTTTAATATATTAAATATTAAGTTTGACTTGTCTTGGACTTGCCCCTACAAAAATCCGTCTTTTCGAAGAACCTCAGTTTATAGCAAACAAATTTTAATAAAATAAATTTTTTTGTACTCCAATTGAATGAATTAACTGTTTTAAACTATACTTAAAAAAATATTAGCTAAAATTACCATTTTATGCAAAAATTACATATAAAATTTATAGGCGCATATTCATAGTCGAAATAAAATAGGTTCTAAATTTAGTTGCAGCTTTTTTGACAGATAGCTCATAGAAAATTATTTCAAAAAGCTGCAACTAAATTTAAAACCTATTTTATTTTGACTATGATTATGCGCCATAGTCACGTAAAAGATAACGATACGTCTCTTAGACGTATTTCTAAAAAACAATCGCATATATTTCAGCAAACAAAAAAGTCACTACTGAAAAACACCCCCACTGACAAGCTGGTAATGGTAGCTGAGAAAAATGAGAATGAGAATGTTCTCTCTTTACGATTGTGGGAGACTGAGAGCAAAATTAAAAAGACGTACGTCTCACAGACGTACGTTATCTCACTAGGGTTAGAGAGGACAACTTTGAGATGGTTCAAGGTCCAGGAAAAAACTGGGATGTTATTGTAGCGATTAGGACACTCCCCGTGGGCCTTGTTATCGATGTTGTCATTTCATAATAAATTTAGCAAACAACGCAAATTAAAATATATTACTGGGCTACTGAGCTGATCTAATTGTCTGCTGGGTTTGCTCAGTTATTTACTTGTTTAATACAAGTTACGGTGCACTTTCCAACATAGAAAACATAAAATAACAAATACATGCTAATGTTTTTTATTGCTTTGAACATTACTGCAATTTCAATGCATAGCGACATAATCGTATGATTTTGCTGTTCTTTCATTGTGCACACATTCGTATTTATACAGGGAGCAAATTGAACAGCAGCACCATTGTTTACTATATAGTTTGGCAGCTTAATTCGAGGTTATGTTGCGAATAGAGTGGAAGGCACTCGCAGGCCGTGAAAATAGGCACTCGAATGGAGTGGAATGAAGAACAGTAGGAAGACCAGAGTTGCATTGGATCAATCATTGTATCAATATTAAAGATAAATTTAGAAAATATAATTAAATACTTGAGTATAAGCAAACATTTTCTTTCAATTACTGCAATTAAGGTGTCCTAGATGCTATATATTCCAAAATTATAACATTTTATGTCTGTTTAAAAATTTAACTTCAATTTCCCTAAGATTTCCGTAATATGGCCATTAGTGATGTTTGTGTGTGTGTACAAATTTTGAGCGATCAGCTGTTAGTTGCGCTACTTGGTAAAGTTTACAATGAGCAGCACAGTTATCGAAAAGAAGACGAATCGAGTGGCCAGCAAGGGCAGACATTTTTTAACGCGTCATGTCAAATTAATTTACCTTTAAATTTGTTGTATTTTATTTTAAATTTTATCGTGTTTAATTAAATGTAATTTAAATACATATTAAAAACCTCTCGCCTTTTATTCATAGTCGTCGACATAAAAGTTTAAAAAAATTACCCTTGCACTCGATCAAATCGCCACGGTAAAATAAATTAATGCAACAAATTACTTGTGAACGTGAACTGTGCCTTGTTATCATAATTGGGACTGGCCTAAATCTTAAATTATGGAGTTCTCCGTTTAATTTGGTGTCAACGTAATCGTTATTTGGAGTCAACGTCATTGTCTATTTGGTGTGGAGTTCTCCGTTTAATTTGGTGTCAACGTAATCGTTATTTGGAGTCAACGTCATCGTTTATTTGGTGTCTGGAGTTCTCCGTCAGGCCATAGTCAACGTTCCTTTATTTGGTGGTAATCTGTGTAAATTGGTCAGGCCATAGTCAACGTTCGTTTATTTGGTGGTAATCTGGGCAAATCTCCGTCAAGTCAACGTAATTGTTCTCCGTCAAATGGTCAAAGTCAACGTCATCGTTTATTTGGTGTCAACGTGATTGTTCTTCGTAAGTTATCATAGTCAACGTTCGTTTATTTGGTGGTAATCTGGGCAAATCTCCTTCAAGTCAACGTAATTGTGTCCGTCAAATGGTCAAAGTCAACGTCATCGTTTATTTGGTGTCAACGTGATTGTTCTCCGTCAAGTGATCATAGTCAACGTTCGTTTATTTGGTGGTAATGTGGGCAAATCTCCGTCAAGTGGTCAAAGTCAGCGTCAGCATCTATTTGGTGTAGTCATAGTCAACGTAATCGTTTATAATTTGTGCAAATCTCCTTCAAGTGGTCAAAGTCAACGTCATTGTCTATTTGGTGTGGCCATAGTCAACGTAATCGTTTATAATTTGTGCAAATCTCCGTCAAGTCATAGTTAACGTCATCGTTTATAATTTGTGCAAATATCCGTAAAGTGGTCATAGTCAACGTCATCGTGTATTTGGTGTGGCCATAGTCAAAGTCATCGTTTATAATTTGTGCAAATCTCCGTCAAGTGGTCAAAGTCAACGCCATCGTTTATTTGGTGTCAACGTAATTGTTCTCCGTCAAGTGATCATAGTCAACGTTCGTTTATTTGGTGGTAATCTGGGCAAATCTCCGTCAAGTGGTCAAAGTCAACGTCATCGTCTATTTGGTGTAGCCATAGTCAACGTATTCGTTTTATAATTTGTGCAAATCCCCGTCAACGTCATCGTTTATAATTTGTGCAAATCTCCTTCAAGTCAACGTGATTGTTCTCCGTCAAGTGATCATAGTCAACGTTCGTTTATTTGGTGGTAATTTGTGCAAATTGGTCAGGGTCATAAAGTCGTGAGTTACAAAGCAAGTAAATTTGATTCAAAGCCTGTTGGAATTTCGCCATTAATCCATTGTTATTCCATTTACATTAAATAAATTGTTCGTTTTGTACTAGGAGTTTTTTCAGCGTTACAGGTGTAGGGTGTCAAGACAGTCGGCAGTATAAATATAGGCTAACATATAAAGGTTTAGGCAACTGTTCGGCACTGTTTCCTCAGAAATCTTCATTGTTATTTAATTGGCTTTTTAATATGAACACTCGTCAGAAAGTAAGAACTACTTCCGGTCAAGCGAACGATAGCGACACCGGTTCCGATGGAGAAACTACGGCAGTGAACATAGGTGAGTGCACCGCAGCATACACACCGTCGCGTGGTGCAAACGAAACGCTGGCATCTTTGGTGGCAAGCATTGCATCGATTCGAGACTCTGTAGAAGAACTTCGAAACGAAACGAGTCGTAGTCAAATAGAGGTGCAGCAGCTTCGACAGCGGATCGAGGCAGAGGCTAGTAATGTCGTTCCAAATGCGGGTACATATACCAATTTTTCACAGCCTCCACCGACAGCACCGCAAATAACAATACCACCAGCGGAGTTACAAGCATCGTCGTCATCAAATCCAATGTGGCTGGTAGAGAGTTCCGCCGTAAAATCACACCCACTACCTACCTTCGATGGCAATCCAGAGGATTGGCCTCTATTTTTAGCGAACTTCAACGACAGCACAGCCCAGTTCTCCTACAACAACCGGCAGAATTTAATGCGACTGCAGAAAGCACTTCAAGGTAATGCAAAGCGGTCAGTAACGTCAATGCTAATATACCCTGATGACGTTCCAAAAGTTATGAAGGAACTTGAATTTAACTTTGGACGCCAGGACTTGCTGATACGCTGCCAATTGCAGAAAGTGCAGCAGTTTCCTGCCATTAACGATATCCACCTTGAGCAGATATTACAATTTTCGAATCGCGTCGCCAATATTTCAGCGTTTTTCAAGTCAGCCAAATGTGAGCACCATCTTATGAATCCCATGTTGCTGGAACAATTGGTTTCTAAGCTTCCTTCATCCAAACAATTTGAATGGAGTAAGTATGCCGCTAATGTTTCCCGTTTCCCCACTGTTGACGTATTTTCAAATTGGTTGAGCGATTTGGCAAAAGTACTTGCGACTGTGCCCGGGGTTAGTAACAGTTCTCTGCGTTCTAGCCAACAAACATTACCACAGCCGCGATATAATGCACAAACTAATCGTCAGACCGGTCCAAATGGAGGGTCGGCTCGCAGAGTTCTTCATAGCAACCACGAGCAACTGGCATTTCCTCCATGCAACGAAGCTCACACTTTGCCAGAATGCCGAAGATTTCAGTCGCTCGACCTTGTCAACAAGTGGTCATTGGTTAAACAACATCGCCTTTGTTTTGGATGCCTGGTAAAAGGTCACAGCCTTTTAATTTGTCTTCGCCGCAAGCCACGTTCCATCAATGGTTGCAAACGTATGCATCATAAGGTGGCATCCACAAGGATATAGGATCATCCTGGTTGTCATGGCTAACACATACGTTGACGATCTGGTCATAAGCTTTGATAGCGCCGAAGAAGCTCTAAATATCACAAAAGAAGCCATTAAAATAAATGCCACCGCGGGTTTTAAATTACGCAATTTTATATGTAACAATAAAGAGGTTCAATACAAATTAAATGGGGAAAATTTAGATAGTAACTCGGAACTCGTCAAAATGGATCGCAATACAAAAACTGAAAAGGTGCTTGGTATGTATTGGAATACCACTAATGATGCTCTTGAATTTCAATTTCAGTTTTACAAAATCGCCCGGGATGTTCTGAATGGCACGCGAACGCCAACAAAGCGAGAATTGTTAGGCATATCTATGTCAATTTATGACCCATTCGGACTTCCTGCAAACATCACTATATTTTTGAAGCTGTTAGTTCAGTCATTATGGCGACTAGAAATTGAGTGGGATGAGGTAGTACCTCAAGACTTGGCACATCAATGGAAGACATGGTGGGAAAATTTTCAGTCGGTGAAGAATTTCACGGTGCCGCGCTGTTATTCTGCATTATTGTCTGTTGCTGATGATATTCAATTACATATTTTTGTGGATGCAAGTTCCTCGGCATATGCCGCCGTCGGATATCTCCGAATAAAACAAGGGAACGAGGTCGATGTTACGCTGGGTTCGGCCAAAGCAAGATGCACACCACTCAAGGGTATGACAATACCACGTTTGGAGCTACAAGCCGCAGTTTTGGGGTGTCGCCTAAAAGAATCATTGGTCCACTGTCATGGCTTTCGCATCAATAGTACAACATTTTGGAGCGATTCAAAAACTGTCATATTGTGGATTCGTTCAACTAGCAGAACGTACAAACAGTTTGTCGCATTCCGCATAGCTGAGATTTTAAGTACGACAACATCAGATCAATGGCGATGGGTTCCTACAGCGCTTAACGTAGCAGACGAAGCAACGAGAACGTCCACAACTTTTCAGTACGGTACACGGTCAAGATGGCTGAATGGTCCATCCTTTCTCTATGAAGAAGAAGCACGCTGGCCGCGGGAAATATGCGAATTGATGTCTGAACAATGTGCCGTGGAGGAAGCACCTAAAAGAGTCATGCTTACAAACCAAGGGTATCCAATCAAATTTTGTAATTTTTCTTTATATTTAAAGCTCACCATAGTTCTGGCCTGGGTACTAAGGTTCGCTAAAAACACTAGATGTGATATTCGTCACAAGGGGGAATTAAACGCCATGGAAATTGCCGATGCGGAAAAACTACTTTACGTCAAGTTCAAATCGAATCATTCGCCGAAGAAATACATTCCATTAAAACGAAGAAGTCAATATCGAAGTCATCAGCCATATATCAGCTAACGCCGTTTTTAGACGATGATGGTTTGTTGAAGGTCAACGGTAGAATTGATGCCGCCTATTGTTTACCTCTTTCCGCGCGTCGTCCTGTAATTCTGCCACAAAATCACCACATCACGCGTCTAATCGTCCAGCAATACCATAGTAAGCTGCATCACCAAAATGATCATCTGGCAATAAATGAAATACGCCAAAAATGTTGGGTTCCACGCCTAAGTGCCGTGTTGAAATCCATCAAGAGGGAGTGTCCAGTGTGCATTTACAACAATGCGAAGCCAGTTACACCACTCATGGGTCAGTTGCCAACAGATCGCCTTACACCATACGTTCGCCCATTTTCTTACGCCGGTGTCGACTATTGTGGGCCATTTTTTGTTGCAATTGGTCGAAGAAGGGAGAAGCGATCGGTTCCACTATTCACGTGCCTGACAACACGAACCATACACTTAGAAATAGCGGAAGATCTATCGACTGATGCATTTATTATTACCTTTAGAAATTTTGTCAACCGCCGAAGAGTGCCAGTGAAGATTAGAAGCGACAACGGTACTAACTTCGTGGGAGCCCAAAAAGAACTTAATGAAGAAAGCCGTTTATTTGACTTTAATCTTATTGAACAGGAAATGTCTCGCCAAAATATTCAGTGGGTATTCAATTGTCCATCTAACCCATCAGCAGAAGGTTGCTGGGAATGCCTCGTACAATGTTTCAAAAGATTATTACAACGGGTCTTAAAGGAAGAAACTCCGCGACTGGAAACTCCGTGCCTGTAACGCCACAAGACGAGGAGCCCTTGACACCCAACCACTTTCTGTTAGGATGCCTCAACTCAACGCAAACTCCTAGTATAAACGGCGAGCATGTATGCCTTCGAAAACAATGGCGAATATCGCAAAATATAAAAGATCGACTGTGGAAGAGATGGACCACCGAATACTTGCCTCAACTTTTACGACGCTCTAAATGGAGAGATCAGGCAACGCCTTTAAAACCGGGGCAATTAGTGATTGTATGTGATCACACTGTACCACGAAGCAAGTGGATGCGAGGTCGGGTGAAGGAGGTATTCACTGCGAAAGACGGCCAAGTACGGAGTGCTGTGTTTCGAACCGCATCCGGATTAATACGTCAACCAGCCAGTAAGCTAGCCGCTTTAATGGTTGGTTAATACTCATGCGGATCCACCGGGGGGTGGGATGTCATTCCATAATAAATTTAGCAAACAACGCAAATTAAAATATATTACTGGGCTACTGAGCTGATCTAATTGTCTGCTGGGTTTGCTCAGATATTTACTTTTTTAATACAAGTTACGGTGCACTTTCCAACATAGAAAACCATACAATAACAAATACATGCTAATGTTGTTTATTGCTTTGAACATTACTGCAATTTCAATGCATAGCGGCATAATCGTATGATTTTGCTGTTCTTTCATTGTGCACACATTTGTATTGTCACGGATATTAACATCACTAAGTTATACCATCACTAAGGCGATGCCAAGCCCACGATAAGCAGTATTTACGTCAATAATCAAATCATGTATACACATATATAAGGCAGCCGAAAGATGTCACACACAGATGCATTTACTTATACGCCTATGTATGCGCGAGAGACTGTAAAATACAAACATTCACATCAATAATTCAATCATTAGGTATCTACATAAACGAATAAATAAGTGCGTCTACACATATGTACGTATACGAGCAGCGGAGCGGCAATGCACAAACACATGCATATATCTTATCTGAGTTGTCACAAGAGAGAGCAATAATTTGTGCACGTAGTTGTGGCTGGCGATTTTGTAGCCGAAACTAACTAGTAACTTCTGGAAATCGAAAAGCCTAGAAGTATGCAGCGTAAACTATAAAAGCGGGGCAGGCGAGCAAGAAGTAATTCAGTTTGATTTGATTTGTCAAGCAGTTGCGATTAAGACGATATCTAGCAATAGCAGTATTATTTTGAATAGTAGAGTTTCATTGAGCTATCAATCAGTGTGGTTATTAAGCAAGCTATTCGTTGCACAGTTTGAGTGTTATTGTGAAGTACTTTAATAAAGGCCATTTTGCATTATTACAAATTGGAGTTATTTATTCAACAGTTTAGTGATTCGAACTTAGCAGAGGATTTGCAGCAAATTCGGTACAATTGGTGTCAGAAGAGGAATTGTTGAATAAATTCCAGAGGACAATCAGGACATGGCAAAGTTCAGTGAATTGAAGATCCAGCAACTAAAGAAGGAGTTGGGGAGCCGTGGATTGAATACAAGCGGCGTTAAACTTGAACTTCAGGCACGGCTACGAGAGGCAATGGAAACAGAAGGAATTGATGTGGAAGAGTATGACTTTCATCTTGATGGCGAGGAAATAACAAAAATGGAAGAAACACCGCAGACAATGGCGAACACAGACTTGAACATGATTTTGGCTGCAATATCTGCTCAAACATCGACAGTGGCTTCTCAACTGGAATCGCAAAAGACAGATATAACATCTCAACTGGCATCTCAACTAGAAGAACAGAAAACGTATATGTCATCTCAACTAGAAGAACACAAAACGTATATGTCATCTCAACTCGAAGAACAGAAAACGTATATGTCATCACAGATGGAATCCCAAGAGACACGAATAACATCGAAGATTGAAGCACAGGAAACACAAATTTCTTCAGAACTTGAATAACAGAAGACGTATATGGTATCCCAACTGGAATCGCAGGAAACCCGTATAACATCACAATTGGAAGAACAGAAGACATATTTGGCATCTCAACTGGAAGCGCAAGAGGCACGTATATCTGAAATGTCGGCACAAATTTCGGAACAGGTATCATCGCAGCTCTTTGTGAAACTGGAAGAGCAGGATGCAAAAATTTTACAACTCGAGGAAAAAATTGATGCCGAAATAGAAGCGTTAAAAGGCCGTATGGAGCAATTACAACTAAACCGCCCAGCTGTTTCAGCAAGCAATCCAAAGGTAAAAACACCATCATTTGACGGTTCTGTTCCTTTCCAGGTCTTCAAGCTACAGTTTGAGAAGACCGCAGCAGTGAACAACTGGAATGCGGAAGATAAAGTTGCTGCACTGTTCGTGGCATTGAAGGGGCCAGCAGCGGAAATTCTACAGACGATTCCCGAAGGAGAGCGGAACAATTATGAAGCATTGATGGCTGCTGTAGAACGACGTTATGGAAGCGAGCATAGAAAACAGATATTCCAAATTGAGTTGCAAAACCGCTACCAAAAAGCAAATGAGACATTGCAGGAGTTTGCTTCAGATATTGAAAGATTGGCTCATCTTGCAAATGCAGACGCACCCGTGGAATACACTGAAAGGGTAAAAATCCAGAGTTTCATAAATGGCATACGGGACGTGGAAACGAAGCGAGCTACATACGCGAACCCAAAACTGACATTTGCTGAAACGGTATCACATGCATTGACTCAGGAAACTGCCTCCCTATTGAGTAAACCAGCATATAAGGCTCATCGTGTAGAAGTAGAAAGGCCAGAATGGGTAGACACAATTTTGGAAGCACTGAAGGGATCACAACAGAAAAATGCCGGAGTTATTAAATGTTTCAAGTGCGGCAACCCAGGTCATATTGCACGACATTGCAGCAGCGGTCCCAATAGCTCCAACAATGTGGGTGGTCGTAAACGCAGAGCTGAAGGAGATGAGCAAATCTCCAAGTCCACTCAATGGCTAAACTAAAGCGAGTCAGCCGCAAGGGGCGACAGCTGGCTCCCTCAATTGAATGCCCCATAATCTCTACCTCACAAATTGGAAGAAGGTCAAACAATCTTACTGTCGGAGGACATGTGGATGGAAAGGAACGTTTACTGACTGTAGATACGGGTGCATCTCATTTCATCATTCGAGCGAATTTAGTCAACAAGAAGATAACACCATTGCATGGAGCAAGATTGCGTACAGCCACTGGAGAAGACAGCACGGTTCTAGGAGAAGTATCATGTGAAGTCGCAATTGGGAACGTCACGGTAGTACACAATTTTATAGTGGCAGAGATTGTTGATGAAATCATAATTGGAGTGGACTTCTTAATCGACCAGGGCATCAAGATCGACATGCAAAGCAAGACGATGCGATATAAGAACATGGATGTACCACTTAATTTCGGCTACGAGAGAGGCTACAGCAGTAAACGAGTGCTGGTGGAAGAGAGTCAGCGAATACCACCAAAATCCGAAGCAGTCATCTGGGCAAAGGTTGATGGAGATTGTGGGACAAACAAATTATGGGTTGTCGAAGCAGCAAAAAAATCAGCACTGAACATACTTGTAGGAAAAACCCTGGCTATGACAAAACAAGATGGACGTATTCTGGTAAGAGTACTCAATGAGTTCAATTCACCACTCAAACTGACTAAAGGAGCTATTTTGGGAAGATTCCAAGAGGCTGAAGTAGTTATTAACTGTGAACAGCTCCAGGAACACGTTTCAGCTAGTTATACTAATCTTTCAAATGACATCACGGCATGGACGCAGGGGCTAGAGGAAGCATATCAGAGTAAAGCAAAACAACTGCTCCTAAAGTACGTGAACATATTTGACCAGGATGGTTCTAAACCAGGCCGCACCAACGTTGTGAAACATCAAATTGACACTGGAGATGCGAGGCCGATCCGACAAGCTCCACGTAGTGTTCCACTGGCGAAGCGGGAAGTTGTGAGTCAAATTATACAAGAAATGAGCGACAGCGGCGTCATCGAACCATCAGCTAGTCCCTGGAGCTCACCGGTAGTACTTGTAAAGAAGAAGGATGCAAAAATGAGGTTTTGCGTGGACTACCGGAAGTTGAATGACGTTACGAAAGAGGATAGCTACCCATTGCCAAGAATTGACGACACTCTGGACTCGCTCTCTGGTACGAAATGGTTTTCCACACTGGACTTGAAAAGCGGCTACTGGCAAGTGGAGGTAAAGGAGGAAGACAAAGAGAAAACAGCCTTCAGCGTCGGAGATGGTCTTTGGCAATTTACAGTAATGCCCTTTGGACTATGTAATGCACCAGCTACTTTCGAGAGACTCATGGATCAGGTATTGAAAGGACTACATTGGAAAACATGCTTGGTGTACCTGGACGACATCATCGTATTGGGCAAGAATTTCGATGAACATCTTAAGAACTTGGAGGAAGTTTTCCAAAGAATAGCTGGCGCTGGTCTGAAGTTAAGTCCCAAAAAGTGTGCGCTGTTTAAAAAGGAAGTAAATTATTTGGGTCACGAGGTAACGACAGAGGGCATCTGCACTGCGAACGAAAAGATAGAGGCTGTAAAGGATTGGCCAAGACCACAGAACCTACATGAATTAAGAAGTTTCCTTGGGCTGTGCACATATTACCGCCGATTTGTACAAAATTTTTCCAGCGTATCCCATAGCCTCCATGAGCTTACAAGAAAAAATAAAGCTTTTGAATGGAAGAAGGAGCAAGAAGTGGCTTTCCAAACATTGAAGGAGCGTTTGTGCACTGCCCCAATGTTAGCATATCCGATTCCAGGAGCAACATTTATTCTAGATACAGATGCGAGTGGATATGCTATAGGAGGCGTTTTATCACAACTGGTCGATGGACAGGAGAAGGTAGTTGCATATTACAGCCGTTCGATTGGAAAACCAGAGAGGAACTACTGCGTTACGCGGAGAGAGCTGTTGGCATTGGTAGAGTGCGTTAAACATTTTCACAAATACCTCTACGGCCAGCGATTCCGTGTCAGGACAGATCACGCAGCTTTAAAATGGCTACTGCAGTTCCGTAATCCGGAAGGACAATTGGCACGGTGGATCGAGCGACTACAAAGCTATGACTTTTCCATTGAGCATCGAAAAGGTAGTACCCATGGAAATGCCGATGCAATGTCACGAAGACCATGTAGTTTGGAATGCAAGCACTGTTCAAAAGCCGAGGCTAAAGAAGACATTATAGATGTCCGGCAAATGACTATAACATGTACAGATGAATGGGACAAGGAACAGCTAAGAAAGTGCCAGCTAGAAGATGCAGATCTCTCACGTGTTATGCAAGGGCTCGAACGAAATGAAAGACCAAACAGAGAAGAGATGTCAGCAGAGAGTCCCATTGCGAAGTCATATTGGGCACAGTGGAACAGTTTAGAATTGATATCCGGTTGCCTTGATCGAGTATGGGAGAGTGAGGATGGTAAATACAAGAATAAACTGATAGTTGTTCCCAGAAATAGGACTCTTGATGTGCTCAGCGAGCTGCATAATGGTCCAAGCGGAGGTCATCTTGGAATCACGAAGACGCTCGAGAAGATTAAACAGAGATTGTATTGGGTTGGTTGCCGTCAGTCGGTCACTGAGTGGATTGCGAACTGCGAGGTTTGCAGCAGAGCGAAAGGGCCCAGAACACGAAGTCATGGCCAGATGAAGCAATATAACTCAGGTGCGCCATTTGAATGGATCGCTATGGATGTCGCCGGTCCATTTCCTACTAGCAACGGCGGAAAAAAATATGTACTGGTAGTTGTGGATTATTTCAGCAAATGGCCAGAGGTATACCCAATCCCAAATCAAGAAGCGGAAACGGTAGCAGAAGTGTTTATAAACAATTGGGTTGCAAGGTATGGTGTACCAATGGAGTTACATTCTGACCAAGGCAGGAATTTCGAATCAGCTGTGTTCCAGGAAATGTGTAAGTCATTGGGCATTCGAAAAACACGGACAACTGCATTGCATCCTCAATCCGATGGTATGGTAGAACGATTCAATAGAACATTGGAGGAGCACTTAAGGAAAGTAGTGGACAAGTACCATAAAGAATGGGATACCCGCATACCATTATTCTTGATGGCTTACCGATCAGCAGTGCATGAGACAACGGGCCAAACCCCTGCAAAAGTAATTTTTGGCAATGACCTTAGACTGCTGATAAGGCAACGAACAAAGATTATGAGTGACAAGATGAAAGCCAGATATGATAAAGCAATGATATGTTAAGGTCTACGGTTATGGTCTGCTGTTACGGTCTACTTGAGAGAATCGACGTGCGAACGCCCTAAGGGCTAGGATAGGGAAATAAGGTGGCATCGCTAACTAATCCAATGGTGTGGGAAAATTCCGAATAACGGCAACCTCCATGGCATAACTATACAAGGGGACAGCTGACTTGTAGTTTCATACGAATTGACACATAAACTTTCAGCGCAGTACGATTTTGACATTAGGCCATCGATTCATCAAAACGAAATATATCGAACTTTTAATGATGGCTGCAGTATTGTCACCGCGACTACCACCTGGTATGGTTCCACCATGGCGATCACAGTTATATCACGCGATTTTACGGCATCGTTCCACTGCGCAGCCGCAATAAAAGGAGGAAAAATTTTTTTCCAAAAGACCATGGTGTGTGTGGCCATTTTGTGAGGCAGGAAAAAACTTGTCTATTAAGTGGATGGCACGCGGCAGAAAAGGTTAAAAAAATTTTTGGTGGAAAGTATTGAAAAGGCAAACAAAAAGTTGAAAAGGTCGAAGTGACGATTAATTGTGCTACCAAATTGATATCAGCAACCATAACATAAAGTCTAATGAATTGTGAAGGCTTTGACTAAACTCCAAAACGTGTGCGTACGTATGTCTCATCGTCGGAATTGCGTGTCGTCTATGAAAAACGGCAAACTCATACAGAACAAGTGGTTTCAACCTAATTTTTCAGCTAAGTCCTTATGAAAAGGCACTCTTTTCAACTAAAAAAAAAAAGAAAACTAGTTGTACACCAGAAAAGTGCAAGTGAGTAAAAAAAAAATTGCAGAAGTTACAAGAAAGATATCGGCAACGTTATCAATCAATCTGCAAAAAAATAAATGTGATCTAAAAAGACCACATTTGGAAATCGTTTTATAATATACTTCTCTACTATTAACTATAAAAAGCAGAACTTCTTCCATTTTATGTTCAATCAATCATCTTTTACTAAGTATAAAATATACGAATTTTGCTGAACGCATTTAAAACAGCGAGGAGTCTCACTACAATTGAAAAATTTGTTCACACATTTGCAAGCGGTTATGTGTACATGAATGTGGATGCAGTAGAGTTACAACCACCTGTGGCAAACACTTTATATGCTCATGTTCCCGTTGAAACGGCAATGTTAGCCACAACCAATTTATATGGTCCAACAACGGCTCAATTGGCAGCACAACCAACAGCAACACATAATCCAATAATAGCCACCAGCAGCAACAGCAAAGGCCGCTTCCTATAGGCCCAACGAATTAAGCCGGGCGCAACAACCGCCGGCCACCAACAGCAACAGCAAAGGCCGCTTCCTATAGGCCCAACGAACTAAGCCGGGCGCAACAACCGCCGGCCACCAACAGCAACACATATTCCAATAATAACCACCAGCAGCAACCGCAAAGGCCGCTTCCTATAGGCCCAACGAATTAAGCCGGACGCAACAACCGCCGGCCATCAACACAACAGCAGAGCGTCAAGCAAGAGACTGCTACAGCCACCAACTACAACAATAACCACATAAAACGCGGTGAGTTTGTTCCGTAATACGGACAACGTAATAATAGTACTACCTTGTAGACACTTAGCTTAATGTAAGTAGTTTTCTGTGGTAATCATGAAATTTCAATTGCCCTTATCTCCGCATAAGTAAAATTGATATATTTGATAATTGGTTTTTTTTTCCTGCAAAAATGGGGTTTGATAACATTTGGCGCTATAGAATAATTTAAAAAACTAATTTACGTCAAACAAACATATTTATATCTTTTGTTTTAAATAAAACTTAAAACTCAAAACATAGTTGCGAGAAAACTATACAAAATACATTATATACCGAAAATCATATGTACACCTGCGAATAAAAAAATGGCAGCAACAGGGATTTGCAAATTTTATTGGTCATATTGCATTTTGAAAGCTATGCAATGAAAATTCCGGAAACGCTTTAATATACATATTCACGAAACATGCGCCAAATGTGTTTGACATTTTAAGAATATTTTCGAGTATGCGATATTGCTGTACAATCAACCATGTAAAATGATCTCGAAAATGCTTGCCAAAAAAAATCGGAAATTTTCAAAGATATTCACGACAATTTTCTTAAATTTATATAACAGTGAAAAGGAAAGATTTAAATGTAAGGAAATCATTCATAATAGTTTTTAATTTCAATTTGAATTTTTTCGAAACAAAAGGAAGAAAATATCTAATAAAATTTTCAAATCCATTATACTGCTATTTTTTTTTTGTCATGTAAATTAGCCTAATCCTACTCTTAGGAAATGTAAAAAGGAAATCCTTCCTTGAAAATTTAAAAGTTAGTTTATGACACATTTTGCTTACAAATGTTGTTCTTTTGGTTTACTTTCTAATTTAAAAGACGATTTTTGTTTACTATCAAATGCCAGTTAGTTGGTACGAACTTTTGAATTTCGACATACATTTCAGCTGATAGTGTATGTAAGTGAGCTTAAACTATATAATATGATTTAATTATGTATTTTTTCTTAATTGTAAATGTTAGTAAACAAAATCTACAGTGAACTAATTTATTCTATATCCATATATTTGTGTTACAAAGTACATTCATACAACCATAGTTATAGAGTCATCCAAAAGAACGTATGCATACGGTCCTATTAAATAAATGAAAACAAATACCAAACATTTAAAAGGGCTACATAATACCCACACACATAAATGTAACTGCGAATACATACATGCTACATATGTATATCATTTGTACCCGTGCTAATGAAGTGAACCATTAGACGTAAACGTGAGAGGTAATCAACAAGAAAAAATAGAAATTACACCTTCGAATGTAATAAGAATGACTTACATACCTAATAGCAAATGAAGGTTTTAGTTAGAAGTAAATAGAGTGTATGTTACTAGTTATTACAAGGGCACACGCACCTAAATACAACATAATAGCATAAGTAATTCTGTTTGCATATATGATGTAGCCTACATATATATATGCATATAAATACATAGTTTTTTATATAAACATATATAAACATTTTTTTGTGGTTATTTTTTTTGAATTTTAAATTATTGAATTTTTTTTTAATTTAGATTTTGAATGTCAACGGTCTGTCCGTGACATCCGGTTCGGCCGGATGTTGTTTTAATTTGTTTGAATTTTTAAGCGTTTTGAGTTGTCTCTGCGCTTCTGTTAGGTTTTTTTTTGAATTTGACAGCTGCTCGTTTTGATAGGCATGATATGACCATTTTTTCTGTTTATGGCGCAGGAACAGTAAGGTTGGCAAGGACCCGCCCCAGCCGACAATGACTAGCCACTGTGCACCAACACATTATGCCGACCGCCTTCCTTACTGATTCCACTGTAGATGCGTTACCATAACAGATGGCGCCCAACGTGGCGCCTGAAGCGCTGACCGCGAGGGTCAGTCGGGTCAACCTGTGAGGTTGACCATCCCACCAGTCCGAGTGAGCAGCCACAGAGCTGCCACCTACGTTGCGGTGGGATGGTTAGACGGATCAGGTTGTCCGGGCTGGTCATCGGGGGCAGTGGCTGATGGAGCCACGGACTACACGTCGTGTCATCCGGATTTTTTTGTTTTTGCACCCAGTGAGGCAGTGCTGCACGCACTTTATTTTTTTTTGTAATTGGGGATTTTAGTTGCCGGAATGTTGTCCGTAGTCGGCTAGGTAATAATATGTCCGCTAACTTGGGTTTTTTTGTAAAGTAGTTTTTTTGTTTATTTGCCGAATTTTGTGTCGTCAGTGTGAGTGCGTGTATGTATGTGGAAAAAGAACCCCAGCTCATCCCACGCCCCAGGTGGTAGTTTAGAATACCACCTGGACTGTGAAGGGTTGAGCTGGGATTCAGAGTGGCACTCCTTCCTGTCCCACCAGACTGGGGGAGCGGTTCCGAAACCGCTCCACCCTTTGCGGCGGAGGCAGGAGGGGTGTCCAGCAATGATGGACGGGAGGCCTCAACACCCCCAACCAGTCCCAGGGGCAAGCCCCCCTGCGTTGCGGCTGGGCGTGTTGAGACCAACCCGTGTGTGTCTGGAGTGACCCCAGTGGCCCCAACCAGTCTCGGAGGGGGGCCTTAAGACCCCCTCGCATTGCGGTTGGGAGCACTAGGGGCAAGTATGAATGGATTTATGTTTTTTTGTTAGCCTGTATCCCGAGTGCCTTCGGAAGGGGGATGTCAGCATTCCCATTGATTTCCGACTTATATCCAAAGTATTTAATCGCTTCTTTTTCCAGCTTTTGGAAGTTTCATTTTTTTTTTTAAATATAAATTTACATACATAAACCTTTTTTGTATCACTAGGCGCCTTACGGGCATAAGTTTTTTTGCTGGACCAATTTTTTTTGAACATGTCGCGCGACCAGTCATTCGGGCAACCGGGCCGGAATACCCCGTTTGGGAGTGCAGGGAATCCCCGGAGAAACCAGAACCGGGGCGGTAATACAAATAGAGGGGCCTTCTCACAGGCCAGGCGTCCCTTGGTGGTGCACACCCCAGTGGGCGGACAATATGGAGACCCCGCGTTAATAAACATGGGCTCGGACCTGAATGACCCTCGCGAGAAACTGGACGGACCTATAAGCACCGGTCACGTGAACGCGCACGATATCTCGGGGCTAATGCCCACTGGGCAGATCTACGCACCCGAAGGAGCTGGTGCTTTACCACCAAATCATGGGATTGGAAATTTTGGAGACGCTACAAGTGATCGGGCGAATACCGTAGGAATGCAGGACGAAGCCAATCGTGGAGGTTCGTGGGTGGACGTGCTACACCAACTGTTCCAGGCTTCGCAGGAGGAAATGCGGAGAGAGATGGGCTCAATTAGAGCCAATATGGCCCAGCTCAACGCCGCTCTCGAATCCACGCAGCAAGGGAATCAGCAAAATAGGAACGCAAGTAGGATGGACCGTAACCCATTTCCAACGGGAGTACCACCAATGTACCCGACTCCAAGCAGCATAGCAGTAAAACCGCAGGAGTGGAAAATCGCATTCGACGGCACTGGGAGCGTAGCCGATTTCCTTTTCAAACTGAACACCTTGTGTGAGCGCACACAATGCCCTGACGAGCAAATAATGGCCAGTTTCCACTTATTCCTTTCGGGACGAGCCGAAGAATGGTACTGGCTGTTCACAAAACAAAACCCAAATGCGACATATGCCTGTTTGTGCTACTCGTTGAAAAGAGAGTTTGGCACTTTGAAAACGGACCACGAGATCATGATGGAGATCTCCATGCGGAAGCAAAAGGCAAGTGAGTGTTATGACGTGTTTCACGCGGACATAATCTCCTTGAACGCGCGCTTAAGGGAGCCGATGTCAGAGCTTCTACTGATTGACATAATAAAAAGGAACGTCAACAGTAGCCTTAAGCTAATGCTTTTTAATGCGGACGTAAGGACCCTCCATGATCTACGCGATGTAGCACGCAGAGGTGAACAAGTGCTGAAAGAGAGCAAGCTGCTGGGAGCCATTTACCCAGGACGGCATGTAAGCAAGGCACGCGTGACAACCCCGGACAAGAAGATGGAAGGCGAGGACGGCGAGATAGATCCGCAGATAGAGGCGCTGGAATATAGACGCAGCAGAAGACCGGACTACTCGGGAATCCAATGCTGGAATTGCCAGGGATGGGGCACTCCTATATATATTGTGAGGAACCCATAAAAAGTCCTTTTTGTTTTAAATGTGGGTATAAGGGTGTATTCACTCCTAAATGCCCTAGGGACCATCGCAGGCAGGGAAACCAGTACCCGAGCGAGAAGGCGGGTGAACCTCGTTCGGCCTCATAGCTCCCACATCAGCCAGTGCTCGAGGCGTCGTCCCGTGCGCTGAACCAGAGTGCGAATCTCTGCATGGAGGTGGTGAGCTTCCGAGGTGCAGTAGTACCCTGGCAGAAGAGCCCTCAAAAGTAATAATAACTTACCCTGACAGTACGGACAGTTCGAATAGTTCTGAAGCCGAGAGTCAAACGTCTTCATCCGCGATAAGCGAGCCGATTAGGATTCTGCGACGCCAGCATAGGGATGTCGCTTGCCAGACGCAACTTTCACCAAACCTAGAAGAAAGGGAACATAGGTACGAACACATAAGGCATACCATTTTTGAACAATATCCGGTATCGGAAAATATTTTGAAGTGTAGGAAGAGATACCACAGGAGAGTACAGGAGCGTAGATTGCTGCAAGCCACCACGTTAACGCTTACAGAGGACGAAAGGCCTTTAGTAAAGGCTAAAGTTAAAAATAGTTTTCTTGTAGGGTTGTTGGACTCGGGAGCCAACGTCTCCATCTTAGGGAAAAATGGATAAGAATTCCTAAAGGATAACGGCTTCGAATATCAGCCCTTACATGCGTTCGTATATACCGCAGGCGGCAACAAGCAAAAAATTTTAGGCTCAGTATCTCTACCGGTCACTTTTAAAAATATCACAAAGATTATTCGTTTTTACCTTGTTCCCTCATTGCTCCAAGAAGCATACTTCGGGGTAGATTTTTGGGGAGCATTTGCGTTAGCTCCCGAAATATTCCCAAGCGTAGAGTGTTTAGAGGTTAGACTTGAGAAGGAAGAAGAACTTAACCTGCACGAATTGTCGCCAACGCAAAAATTAGAATTGCAAAAGGTCATCGAGACGTTTCCTTCGTACGAAAATTTAGGCCTAGGGCAAACGAAATTAGTGGAGCATCACATCGACACCGGTGATGCTGTACCTATAAAAAGCAAACATTTCCCTCTTTCGCCACCGAGGCAAGCCGAAGCTTTTAGAGAACTAGACAGGTTACTCGAATTAGGAGTTATAGAAGAATCCAACTCCCCGTGGTGTAGTCCTGTAGTACTGGTCCGGAAACCAGGTAAAGTTAGGCTGTGCATAGATTCGAGGAAGGTCAACGCGGTGACTAAGAAGGATTCGTACCCCCTGCCTCATATCAACGGCTTATTGAGCAGACTCAAGGACACGCATTTTATTAGTGGCATTGATCTGAAGGACGCGTTCTTCCAGATCAAATTGACAGAGTCCTCTAAGGAAAAAACAGCATTCGCAGTTCCGGGGAGGCCTCTGTACCACTTCAAAGTAATGCCATTTGGCCTGTGCAATGGACCGCAGACTATGAGTAGGCTGATGGACAAGGCAATCCCTTCGCGTCTGCGAGAGAATGTCTTCGTCTACCTAGATGATCTAATGGTATGTAGTACAAATTTTGAAGACCACCTGGAATTGCTGGCGGAAGTGGCCAACTGTTTGAGAGACGCAGGTCTGACAATAAACGTCGAGAAAAGTAAATTTTGTCAGAAGGAAATACGCTACTTAGGTTACTTGATAGGCAGCGGGTGTTTGAAAGTGGATCCGGGAAAAGTAGAAGCAATACAAAACTTCCCGATCCCTAAATCCCCTCGGCAAGTGCGTAGGTTTGTGGGCATAGCGAATTGGTACCGAGCATTTATTACCAATTTTGCTGACTTGGCAGGTCGCTTGACCGACTGTCTCCGCAAGTCAGCAGGCCCGTTCAGGCTTACTCCTGAAGCTATAGAAGCATTCGAAAAACTAAAAGTAGCCTTGAGTTCGGCGCCTGTCTTGGCCCAACCGGACTTTTCCAAAGAATTCGTAATACAATGCGACGCTTCCAAAATAGCTGTTGGCGGAGTGTTGTTCCAGGTCGATGATGAGGGCGCTGAGCGTCCAATCGCATTCGCGTCGAAAAAGCTGAATAATGCTCAACGCAATTATACAGTAGCCGAGCTGGAATGTCTTGCAGCCATAATTAGCGTAAAGCGTTTCCGACCATATGTCGAAGGATTACCTTTTCGAATTATTACGGACCACTCCAGTCTCAAGTGGTTGATGACACAAAAAGACTTGAGCGGGAGGTTGGCGAGATGGTCACTCTTACTGCAAAGATACGACTTTAAAATGGAACATCGTAAGGGCACCCTGAATGTAGTACCAGACGCGCTGTCGCGTTTTGATGTTGACGAGTTAACTTTCACTACCACGCCCGGAGAAATAGATTTAGTCTCTCCCGAATTTTGCAGCAACGAATATTTAGACTTAATTCGGACCGTCTCCGAAAACGAGGAATCACTTCCGGATTTACGAGTGGTGGACGGGGTAATTTTCAAAAGAGTTAAGTTTCGTAAGGGGATGGAAGGGGAAGAAGACTCGCTGTGGCGTTTATGGTTGCCAAAAGGGTTGACTGAGGAAGCCGTGAGATTAGCACATGACGCTAATCGGAGTTACCATGGCGGATGGCAGAAAACCTTAGAACGTGTTAGGCAGAAGTACTTCTAGCCGCAGCAGGCTAAGGACGTCAGGGACTACGTCCAGCGTTGTGACACCTGCAAAACGGTAAAACCCACCAATCAGCAGTCGAGACCACCTATAGGGAGTACCTTTGAATCCGAAAGGCCGTTTCAGCGGTTATATTGCGACTTTCTGGGGCCGTATCCGAGATCTAAGCGGCGAAATCAATTTCTTTTCATAGTACTAGACCATTTTTCAAAATACGTTTGGCTAAAGCCCATGCAGAGAGCCACCACTGTTAACGTTATAAATTACTTCGCTTCAGAAATTTTTCCAGCTGTAGGGGTCCCCGAGTTTATTCACAGTGACAATGGTAAACAGTTTATCTCGAAGGAAATGAACCAATTTTTAGTAAATTACGGGGTGACGCACGTGAGGACGGGGCTATATTCTCCCCAAGCGAACGCATCCGAACGCGTCAACAGAGAAATTGTTTCTAAGATTAGGATTTTCCTGAAAGATAAACCTGACCATACCGATTGGGATAAGCATATACCCGAGATTTTATCAGTTTTGAGAAGTGATTTTCATACGGCGATTCAGTGTTCTCCATACTTTGCATTATATGGCCAAAACATGGTCCAGCATGCCTCAACGTACAACATTTTAGGGAAACTCGGCAGCCTTCGGGAAGACCAAGTTACGGTAGTAAGCCGAGCTGACAAGTTGACTAATATTCGCGAACAGATCCGTAGAAATTTAGATCAGGCCAAGGATAGGCGAGTAACCACCTATAACAAGCGCTCTAGACAGGTCAACTACAAGGAAGGTCAGGAAGTTTTCCGAAAAAACTTTGCCTTAAGTAACTTCAAACAGGGCATTAACGCCAAATTCCTACCCAAATACCTGAAATGTCGCGTGCTTCGAAAGATAGGCAATGCATTGTATGATCTCGAGGACCTAAATGGGAAATTGATAGGTCGCTTCCATGCTTCGGATATTCGTCCGCAATGAACCAACAAGGGCGTTTCTTTTGCCAATTTACAATTTGATTTTTTTTTATATACCCACCAATTGGACTTTTTTTTGTCTGGGCGTTTTGGCGGTCGGGGACATCTCGCCCAGTATTCTCCCCGAGCAATGACCTCATAGGTTGTTCACACGCGTACTCACCGAGGACCGTGAACACCCTGGCAGTCCACGCTTAGGTCGGACTAGCCTTTCGGAGTTTGGACGAGTTCTCCAGATCAAAATGTCTACACCTTTTTTTTTGTTTTGCATTCCGGTGGGAGCGATAACCCCTAGGAATCATCCTTCGGAGTTTTGACGAGTTCTCCATAACAAATGTCTAATTGCCGCAAAGCCCTTATAACTAGGAAACAGAATTATTCCCAACTTGACTTAATTTTTTTTTTGATAGACCTATGTTGCCCGGCTAGCTTCGTAGTAGGACTTTGAGACTCTTATCTCAGGGGTGAGTCGTGCCCCACGTTGATTGACTGCGGAGGTCCCTGGCAGTGGCTTCCCTCAAATGATCCGGTTTCCTGTTCGCTTCATCGTCAGGTCTTCAAAGCGAAGCAGGTTTGTTACGGTCTACGGTTATGGTCTGCTGTTACGGTCTACTTGAGAGAATCGACGTGCGAATGCCCTAAGGGCTAGGATAGGGAAATAAGGTGGCATCGCTAACTAATCCAATGGTGTGGGAAAATTCCCAATAACGGCAACCTCCATGGCATAACTATACAAGGGGACAGCTGACTTGTAGTTTCATACGAATTGACACATAAACTTTCAGCGCAGTACGATTTTGACATTAGGCCATCGATTCATCAAAACGAAATATATCGAACTTTTAATGATGGCTGCAGTATTGTCACCGCGACTACCACCTGGTATGGTTCCACCATGGCGATCACAGTTATATCACGGGATTTTACGGCATCGTTCCACTGCGCAGCCGCAATAAAAGGAGAAAAATTTTTTTTCCAAAAGACCATGGTGTGTGTGGCCATTTTGTGAGGCAGGAAAAAACTTGTCTATTAAGTGGATGGCACGCGGCAGAAAAGGTTAAAAAAATTTTTGGTGGAAAGTATTGAAAAAGCAAACAAAAAGTTGAAAAGGTCGAAGTGACGATTAATTGTGCTACCAAATTGATATCAGCAACCATAACATAAAGTCTAATGAATTGTGAAGGCTTTGACTAAACTCCAAAACGTGTGCGTACGTATGTCTCATCGTCGGAATTGCGTGTCGTCTATGAAAAACGGCAAACTCATACAGAACAAGTGGTTTCAACCTAATTTTTCAGCTAAGTCCTTATGAAAAGGCACTCTTTTCAACTAAAAAAAAAAAAGAAAACTAGTTGTACACCAGAAAAGTGCAAATGAGTAAAAAAAAATTGCAGAAGTTACAAGAAAGATATCGGCAACGTTATCAATCAATCTGCAAAAAAATAAATGTGATCTAAAAAGACCACATTTGGAAATCGTTTTATAATATACTTCTCTACTATTAACTATAAAAAGCAGAACTTCTTCCATTTTATGTTCAATCAATCATCTTTTACTAAGTATAAAATATACGAATTTTGCTGAACGCATTTAAAACAGCGAGGAGTCTCACTACAATTGAAAAATTTGTTCACACATTTGCAAGCGGTTATGTGTACATGAATGTGGATGCAGTAGAGTTACAACCACCTGTGGCAAACACTTTATATGCTCATGTGCCCGTTGAAACGGCAATGTTAGCCACAACCAATTTATATGGTCCAACAACGGCTCAATTGGCAGCACCACCAACAGCAACACATACTCCAATAATAGCCACCAGCAGCAACAGCAAAGGCCGCTTCCTATAGGCCCAACGAATTAAGCCGGGCGCAACAACCGCCGGCCACCAACAGCAACAGTAAAGGCCGCTTCCTATAGGCCCAACGAACTAAGCCGGGCGCAACAACCGCCGGCCACCAACAGCAACACATATTCCAATAATAACCACCAGCAGCAACCGCAAAGGCCGCTTCCTATAGGCCCAACGAATTAAGCCGGACGCAACAACCGCCGGCTATCAACACAACAGCAGAGCGTCAAGCAAGAGACTGCTACAGCCACCAACTACAACAATAACCACATAAAACGCGGTGAGTTTGTTCCGTAATACGGACAACGTAATAATAGTACTACCTTGTAGACACTTAGCTTAATGTAAGTAGTTTTTTGTGGTAATCATGAAATTTCAATTGCCCTTATCTCCGCATAAGTAAAATTGATATATTTGATAATTGGTTTTTTTTTCCTGCAAAAATGGGGTTTGATAACATTTGGCGCTATAGAATAATTTAAAAAACTAATTTACGTCAAACAAACATATTTATATCTTTTGTTTTAAATAAAACTTAAAACTCAAAACATAGTTGCGAGAATACTATACAAAATACATTATATACCGAAAATCATATGTACACCTGCGAATAAAAAAATGGCAGCAACAGGGATTTGCAAATTTTATTGGTCATATTGCATTTTGAAAGCTATGCAATGAAAATTCCGGAAACGCTTTAATATACATATTCACGAAACATGCGCCAAATGTGTTTGACATTTTAAGAATATTTTCGAGTATGCGATATTGCTGTACAATCAACCATGTAAAATGATCTCGAAAATGCTTGCCAAAAAAAATCGGAAATTTTCAAAGATATTCACGACAATTTTCTTAAATTTATATAACAGTGAAAAGGAAAGATTTAAATGTAAGGAAATCATTCATAATAGTTTTTAATTTCAATTTGAATTTTTTCGAAACAAAAGGAAGAAAATATCTAATAAAATTTTCAAATCCATTATACTGCTATTTTTTTTTGTCATGTAAATTAGCCTAATCCTACTCTTAGGAAATGTAAAAAGGAAATCCTTCTTTGAAAATTTAAAAGTTAGTTTATGACACATTTTGCTTACAAATGTTGTTCTTTTGGTTTACTTTCTAATTTAAAAGACGATTTTTGTTTACTATCAAATGCCAGTTAGTTGGTACGAACTTTTGAATTTCGACATACATTTCAGCTGATAGTGTATGTAAGTGAGCTTAAACTATATAATATGATTTAATTATGTATTTTTTCTTAATTGTAAATTTTAGTAAACAAAATCTACAGTGAACTAATTTATTCTATATCCATATATTTGTGTTACAAAGTACTTTCATACAACCATAGTTATAGAGTCATCCAAAAGAACGTATGCATACGGTCCTATTAAATAAATGAAAACAAATACCAAACATTTAAAAGGGCTACATAATACCCACACACATAAATGTAATTGCGAATACATACATGCTACATATGTATATCATTTGTACCCGTGCTAATGATCTGAACCATTAGACGTAAACGTGAGAGGTAATTAACAAGAAAAAAGAGAAATTACACCTTGGACTGTAATAAGAATGACTTACATACCTAATAGCAAATGAAGGTTTTATTTAGAAGTAAATAGAGTGTATGTTACTAGTTATTACAAGGGCACACGCACCTAAATACAACATAATAGCATAAGTAATTCTGTTTGCATATATGATGTAGCCTACATATATATATGCATATAAATACATAGTTTTTTATATAAACATTGAGACCAAAAGTAACGAGTATATGTACATAGTAATAAACGCGCTAAGCCGGTTGGGATCGTTAGGTTTGTTTATTAGAATCATCTATTAAGTCTTTAACCACTGAATATTTGAAATAAGTTTATAATATAAGGACAGCCTTCTTGGTGACAATGAATTAGTGCGTTACATCTGAATGGTTGTAAGGAATATCGTCTTACAAAATCAACATCCAAACAGATGAAAACAATTTTTTTCTTCTTAACAGAGGCTATAAGGAAGATATAGAATTAAATTAACTGCTAATGATGAAACAGGTTTGGATCTTGAATTTGGAAGATTGACCATTAGTAGTTTTAATTTTCAAAGGTTTACCAGGTATTGGTTAGATCTATATCTTGTTACGTTACGAATAAATTTTCACGGAAATCCTTTATAAACATGAATTGTAAATAAAGTAATATTTAAAATGGGAATGCTGGCGTCGCCATTTATTTAGAAGGCACTTAGGGTTACCAGGTAAGGGGCCACCGGAATTTTAGGTGCGTCGGTGGCCTTGGATTTTGAGGGTGGGCATAGCACCGGGCGTCGCAACACCACCCGCGGCGCCCCCTATGTATATTCGGCCCTTTTCTTTTTTATTTTTAATTTTTTCAGCTTTTTTGTTATAATTTAATTTTTCAGCGTTTCCGTTGAGTTTGATTTAAACTGTTAGTAACCGGTCATCTCCGGTTCGGTAATTTTTTTTTTGCGGTTATTTTTTTTGAATTTTAAATTTTTGTTTTTTTTTTTAATTTAGATTTTGAATGTCAACGGTCTGTCCGTGACATCCGGTTCGGCCGGATGTTGTTTTATTTTGAATTTTTAAGCGTTTTGAGTTGTCTCTGCGCTTCTGTTAGGTTTTTTTTTGAATTTGACAGCTGCTCGTTTTGATAGGCATGATATGACCATTTTTTCTGTTTATGGCGCAGGAACAGTAAGGTTGGCAAGGACCCGCCCCAGCCGACAATGACTAGCCACTGTGCACCAACACATCATGCCGACCGCCTTCCTTACTGATTCCACTGTAGATGCGTTACCATAACATAATTCAGAAGGTTTTCAGGAAGGAGATTTGGTGCTGTTATACAAGCCGCAACGAAAAAAAGGTTTGTCCCCGAAATTGCAGTGTAATTGGGAAGGCCCATACAAAGTTGTAAAACGGATCAACTATGTAGTGTACCGCATACAAGCCATCGGTAAACCACGAACCAAAATGAAAGTGGTCCATTTGGAAAGGCTGGCAACATTTAGATCGGGAGATTTGTCTGATCGGGACGATCAGACTTAGGTGGAGGGCAGTGTCACGGATATTAACATCACTAAGTTATACCATCGCTAAGGCGATGCCAAGGCCACGATAAGCAGTATTTACGTCAATAATCAAATCATGTATACACTATATAAGGCAGCCGAAAGATGTCACACACAGATGCATTTACTTATACGCCTATGTATGCGCGAGAGACTGTAAACTACAAACATTCACATCAATAATTCAATCATTATGTATCTACATAAACGAATAAATAAGTGCGTCTACACATATGTACGTATACGAGCAGCGGAGCGGCAATGCACAAACACATGCATATATCTTATCTGAGTTGTCACAAGAGAGAGCAATAATTTGTGCACGTAGTTGTGGCTGGCGATTTTGTAGCCGAAACTAACTAGTAACTTCTGGAAATCGAAGAGCCTAGAAGTATGCAGCGTAAACTATAAAAGCGGGGCAGGCGAGCAAGAAGTAATTCAGTTTGATTTGAGTTGTCAAGCACCCAGCAAAAATCTAGTGACCAAAGATGGCGACCAACAACAAAATATCCCACATTGTTCCACAATTGTTAGTATGGCAGAATGAGATGGCCTAATTGAAATGCCCGATACATATATGCTTGCCTTTTCTTACATGCTATGTACCCTCAAATACGTCACAAAAATTTTCTGCGAATCCGCCATTTGTTATTTTCAGCTTGAAACGCAACAGCAGAGTAAAAAAAATTTATTTACAAATAATTTCGGATATAATAAAAACTAAATTTAAATTAAGTGTTGTGTGCGCTACGGTATTTGCATTTATATTTTCCACAAAGGAACCAAAATCAAGTGAGTTTTAATGGATGTAGGTTATTGAATTTTTGGTAACATCTGCGTACAGTGAATAATTCAATTCGTGCATGCAATTTCTTTTGTGATTGTGGAAAAGATGTTGTGGAGAAAATGTTTCAATTTATGTTGTCTTTTAATGCATGTTTATTGGAAAGCCAAGAAAAAATAGTCGCTCAGCATCAGGTGGGGTAATGGTTTTTGTGTATAAATGAACATTGCGAAAAATGTGACTATCGCTGCTTTGATGAAGGTGGTCGTTGCGAATATTTTTCCCTATGGTAATAGTCTAGTTGAGGGGTCGACTTCTAATACGCTACCAAAAATAACGAGAGGGGTGTCAGAAGACGCGTATTAATTAATCGAGAACAATAATCCGAAAGCGGAAAGTAAAAATTTTATCTCTGTCCGGAGATATTTGCAGTTGAAGTTGGTGATTTTCATGTGGTTGTTGTTGTGTTCGTGCCCACAAAAAAAATTGTGCATCACCGTGGCGGTAGCCTTGGTTATACCACACACCCGGACGTGGCATGGCGTAGCCCAGGGTTATTTTTTATAAGCGCGGCCGAAGGCCGCCAACGCAGAAAGGTGTTTTGCGACCGGTGTTGGACTCACCCAGGAAAGGTGTTCTGCGCAAAATTACTTTGGAATCCACCCCCGGTTTCGGAACTCCCCAGGGCCATTTTTCGGTTTTGGAAATATCTTTTGACAGAAACTAATTATTTAATTTCCGCTTTCGGATTCGTGGTCCTGGGTTCATAACGCGTTTTTGACACCTCGCAATATTTTTGGACGAGTTTTAGCAGTTGTGAGCTAAAGTAAAGAATTACCATAGCTTCTCCAAACCCAATTGTCAACCTCACCTATCCTTGGCGAGTCCTGTTTCATTAACAGCAGAGGCTCTGCGACCCCAAACTCCTCATGGATCTAGGGGGTGGGATGGCCTAGAAGGTCGCATGTGGCCATAACAAATCGTTCCCGAGATGGTCGGGCCTGGTACCGGAACGTACCGGATCTGCATCCGGCAAAGGATCATCAACATCGATAACACTCCCCAAGGCCTTCGGGGAGTGTCCTTATCGCTACAACAACAACAATACATCTATTTGAGATGGTTAATTTCTTTTGTCAAATATCTTTATTACTCTGCTTTTGTTGTTGCTGTTGTTGTTGCCTGCTAAATATTCATATTTATAACAGGATTGGCCTCGCGTAGGTGAGTTGCGGAAGCTTTGAATGGGTTGCCAGCGCAATTTATAGCTTCTCCAACCCAATTGTCAACCTCACCTACCTGTGGCGAACCACGTTTCTTTAGCATCTGAGGCATTGGCGACCCCAAGTTCCTCATAGACAGTAGAACGTGACCGAACAAAATTTATTAGAAATACTAATATAGAGGTGTATAGGTGTCAATGTAGGTCTACAAGTCTATAAAATATAGAAAATAAGGTAATGGAACCAAAAACTCCATATTTACACGAAGCCTAAAATAAAGGGTCTCTATTATACCTACTTTTGGGCCGATAGTCAAATGTATGTACAATAATTATAAATGTGATTAATAAATCAAGCTATCCAATTTAAAAAATATATTCGCTCAAACCTCTTAAAATTTTAACTATAGACATAAAATAATGTTTAAATTTTTCGTATTCAGCCCAATTCTAAACAAAAATTCCGTGCGAGTTTTTTTCCCTTCTCCCATTCCTCGTATTCAGACTCTTTAAATGCTTCAAATTCAACAAGTGTAACATAGCACACCTTAGTTGCAAATGCATTGTCCGATTTATTGGTTATTTGATATAAAAGTGGATTCTTAGTTGGCTCATCTGGATCTACTTTAAGTGGTCTTGGTTTGAATAGACCCAGTCTTTCAAGAAAGACATGGCGGTAACGTATCTCCTCTAATGGCTTAGATAACGCTTCTGATTTTATTATTTCAGGTATTTCCACACGCATTACCTCTTTCAAGTACGTCACCTTTTCTTCGACATGTCGCTCCGAATGTTCAAGTAAATCCGGACAATTCATTAACAATTTCCAAACATTTTTGCTAGTGCCAGCAAATGATTTCAAATAACCAATATGTTTACGTAAACGCATGTTTTCGTTCACATCTAAAAGTTCTGGATATTTTGTTAGCAGTAAAAACATTAGCTTCTCGGTGAATTGAAAGCTGCGCCAAAATTCCATTGCATCAACTAGACGTTGTGTCGGACGTGCAAACACCTCCGGATTACCGGTTGCAATGCGCAGGAAATTGCTCGTATTGAGACCGTGATTCATGAGTGTTTCATGTACATTACGCCATTGTGCCGGGGACACTCTAGCCAACAAAGGATTCACTCTCACAGCTTCGTCTATGTGCGCTTGATCCAATAGTGTTTCATCATCGAGCACTGTGCTCACCGTACTTGGTGTTGATAGCTGTTGGTAATGTATGAACTAAATTAAAAATATTCAGTAACTCGTTAATTTTAATCTTACTTGCTGTCTTCTGTGAAGCAACGGCACATATTTATTGGAATTTGTTGAAAATTTCCGCAACATTACGAAAGCAATAGGAACCTCGGTTCAAAACAAATAGAACAGCTGATTGCGGTGATGTGATGCCGTACTGTAAATGGCCTCAATGCCAACAATGAAAAGAGGATAAATAAAATAAGAGCCACCAGTCTGCTACGAGTGGCCAGGAACTCCCAGAAATCAAAAAATATATGCCGAATTTTTTCTAAGAGGGACATTTTTGAATTGTCTCGCATTTATTCCTACAGTGTAGGCACTTTATGCAACTGTTGTTTTTGGAAAGAGAATTAATTAGTTAATTAAATACAGGCGGAAAAATAAACGCAAGTACCCCACGAAAATGGTTAGAAGAGATTTTATGCACATCTCGCCCAAAAAAAAACAGCGACTACCTCTTAGAAAACATTGAGCATATGGCAGCAAATAACGAGTGACGTCTCTTCATAATTTATCCTCTTTGCTTTGGCTTTTTACGTTTATCGCGTCAACTAAAGCTGCAGACATTGGTGCTTTATCGGTAACCGTATCGGTAACCTTATAACAGCTGATTCGACCAACCTTATGAGAATCAATGCAATCAATTATTGGTGCCGCTAAGGTCGTAACCGTATCGTAGCCAACCAATTCGTTTTTGGTTTACCGTCGTAACAATAAACAGCTGATTACGTTAGGGATACGACTACATCATCGATGTAGCACAACACGGCGCGTCCTTTCACTTCTCCTTAAATACAACGAGTACCGTTTTGAATAATGCGGCTACTTCCTTAACCAACGAAGGAACATTCCCTACAACAAACGAAAATATAATGGCGATACTACAAACAATATTACAGAAGCATATCGACCTGGAATTTAGATTGACTAAGATTGTTGAAAAGGTGCATAGTGAAATATTGAACTGTTATTTGTGAAACCCTAGTAATTGTAGCCGCAATACCTTGATTTTCTTTAATTATTATTTATGCTATAATTTCAGCTTCCAGAATTGGCTCAACATAAAGTTATGCGTGACTCAAAAGTTCTGATTAAGAAAACGCACAAAATAGTATGCCGTATCAGCGGAGAAACGGAAAATGATACTCACACCGAGCTCTCTATCGTTATGCCACTAACATCGTTGGATTCAGTTTATGACATTGAGAAAAAGTTGGACTCAGATGATTATCAAGAATCAATGGTATTTTTGAATATTTTTAATTGTATTTCATAACTTAAATTGGTGGTTTTCATTTAGAAATCATATATCGTTATGCTGAAAGATGCATCATCAGACATTATTGGAGTAATGAGAAAACTTTTCTCTGACAACGTTCTCTTCAATTTTACCTGGGACGGAGTACATGGCAAACGATCTTTATCTAAACTGAAACTCGTGAACAGCGTACTTTTTGGTAGTGTAATTTAAATTGTTTTAAAATGTCATTATTTTCATTGTCCATTCCTATTAATTTAGACGTTTTCAAACTGCAATGCAGGATCGACTTCGAAGACAGCATGAGACGGTGTTTAACGCTGAGCCACAACCGGCATAAACAAAGGCGGTATCTGACCAATAAATCCAGCTCTGCAACAGCATAAACCTACATACAACAAACGAACAAGATACACTGAAATAATCTTGATTAAAAACTATATAAGAACCTAATAATTCTAAGTTTTTTCCTACGTTCCTATTCTAAGGCTTTTATGCCTAATTAAAATAATATTCAACAATCGCACAAAGTTTGCAAAGAATTTTAAAGCAATTTAATTGCAACGAATTTGTCAATAATTTTTAACCAAAAATGTATAAACTAGATGTATAAGAAATAAGTATTTTGAATATAAATATTTGTGATGAACTTAACTGAAATAATTCTAAGTTTTTTCGTACGTTACTAATCTAATCTTTTTATGCTCTAATTAAAATAATATTCAACAATCGCACAAAGTTTGCAAAGATTTTTAAAGCAATTTAAATGCAACGAATTTGTCAATAATTTTTAACCAAAATTTATAAAATAGATGTATAACAAAAAAATATTTTGAATATAAATAATTGCTGATGAATTTAACTGACAGTACCAATACCATCAACTAAATAGTCCTTATAAATATTGTAATCACATAATTCAAAACAAAAAATTACTATGAGTACCTACGTTTATTATTGCAAAATCACGAAGAAATAAAATTGCATGAAGTACATTCAATCTAAAATTATTCCACTGAATGCATATATCGCATTTTAAACTAAAAAATGTGAAAACTTAAAAAAATTTCAGATCGGTAGTTAAGTGTAAATCGATCCATGAAAGCATTGTGAAATAACTTTTTTTTTGGTAGTTAAGGTTATCGTTTAGCCTGGTTTTGTTACCAATTTTGTTATTTTCGTGGTATAAATCAACATTCAACACAAATCTTCTCTGATTATGAGTTGAAATACTTTTTGGTTTAGGTTGTGATATGTAAAATTACATATTTTTGTACACAGTTCTAAAATGTAAAGGGAAAAAATTTATATTTGTGTATTAATTGAATTATTAAAAAGATATTGTTATATTAATGATATAGAGAAGCGCCAATACGAATGTAAGTGGTTTCAAACCACTGGTAGGCAATTCACCCATTTAACTGTCAAAAAAATGTTAAATTGTTCATTTTATGTAAAAAAAATTTGAAAGTTGCAATTGAAGTTCTGAAAGCTCGGAAATTTCAATTGAAGTTCAAATAATTACAATTGAAGTTCACAATTTTCAATAGAAGTTCAGTAAATTATAATTGAAGCTCAGGAATTTCAACTGCAGTTCAGCAAATTACAACTGAAGTTCAGAAAATAACAATTTAAGTTCAATTATAATTTTCTGAACTACAAACAGAAATTCTGAACTTCAATTTTAATTTTCTGAACTACAAATTGAAATTCTGAGCTTGAATTTAATTTTCTGAACTTGAATTGAAATTTTTGAACTTCAATTGTAACTTTCGAACCTCAATTGCAGCTTTCTGAACTAAAATAAAAAAGTTATAGCATTAAAATTGGCGAATTACAAGTCAACTTACCCAAATTGTGAATTGCCTACTCACGATTTGATGGTTTACTGCAACAAATAGTTCTGTTAGTTCTTTTGTTTTGTTTTCTATATCATTAATTAATTTATTTAAGTTTCCCTTAACTTTGTATGCATACAATCGCATACAATCGCATACAATAAAATTTGTATTTATGGGTCACCAACAAGACTGAAAAACTATTCCTTAAGACTTATAGTTAATAATTTACAACTATTATAAATAATGTAATATATTGTAAAAATGTTTAATAAAAGAAATGTTAATAGATTTGAATTAAAGAAATATTTTATTTATATAGCAGTATAATCCAAGTAAAAAAACGGTCATAACACTAGTCAAAAGACGGTCATATTAACGTAAAAATACTCGTAAAGTTACAGGTATATAACTCAAAAAATGATTGCCATAACGTGAATGTACGAACAGTACAGCACTATAGTTTGTTTACTTTTCGATAACCTAAAACCGTATATGTGTGAGCAGTATGGACAATCACATAAATAGGTACGACGGAATGGACTGGTCACAAATGTTACTGCTGCCCTGTACAAATGCTACTTAGCGATTTACGTGTTCCATCGACACAGCTGTTAGTCATTTTCCTAGTCAATTTACGGGCACATTTTTGCTGGGCAGTTGCGATTAAGACGATATCTAGCAATAGCAGTATTATTTTGAATAGTAGAGTTTCATTGAGCTATCAATCATTGTGGTTATTAAGCAAGCTATTCGTTGCACAGTTTGAGTGTTATTGTGAAGTACTTTAATAAAGGCCATTTTGCATTATTACAAATTGGAGTTATTTATTCAACAGTTTAGTGATTCGAACTTAGCAGAAGATTGCAAATAAGAGGATTGGCAGCAAATTCTTTACAGTATTTATACAGGGACCAAATTGAACAGCAGCACAGTTATCGAAAAGAAGACGAATCGAGTGGCCAGCAAGGGCAGCAATTTTTTTAACGCGTCACGTCAAATTAATTTACCTTTAAATTTGTTGTATTTTATTTTAAATTTTATCGTGTTTAATTAAATGTAATTTAAATACATATTAAAAACCTCTCGCCTTTTATTCATCGTCGTCGACAGATGTTGATGGTCCTTTGCCGGATGCAGATCCGATACGTTCCGGTACCAAGCCCGACCATCTTCGAGCCTCGGCTGTTAATGAAACAGGATTCGCCGCGAATAAGTGAGATTGACAATTGGGTTGGAGAAGCTATATATTGCGCTGGCAACCCCTTGAGAAGGTTGCGCTACACAACCCCTTGAATTTATTTGGTATTTTAGTCTCCTCTTACGACAGGCATACCTACCGCGGGTATATTCTATACCCCTAACCTGCTGAAAAACTTTATACTGGAAATCTAGTTGTTTAATACCGATTAAGAGTTAAGTGCGAAACTAAAGGGTAATAGTCTAGTTGAGGGGTCGACTTCTAAAACGCTACCAAAAATATCGAGAGAGGTGTCAAAAGACGCATATTGATCTCCAGAACAATAATCCGAAGGCGGAAAAGAAAAATTTCATCTCTGTCTGGAGATATTTGCAGTTGAATTTGGTGATTTTCATGTGGTTGTTGTTGTGTTTGTACCCACCAAAAAAATTTGTGCATCACCGTGGCGGTAGCCACGGTTATACCACACACCCGGAGTTGGCATGGCGTGGCCCAGGGTAATTTTTTATAAGCGCGGCCGAAGGCAGCCAACTCAGAAAGGTGTTCTGCGCAAAAATACTAAGGATCCCACCCCCGGTTTCGGAGGTACCCACGGGTCTTTTTGCGGTTTTTCGTTAATATCTTTTGAATGAGTTAAAATTTTTATTCTCCGCCTTCGGATTATTAATACTGATGTCAAGACGCGTCGTTTGGTTTTTGGTAGCGTATTAGCAGTCGACCCCTCAACTAGACTATTACCAACTAAAGAGAGTCTCGTTATTTGTAAACTAGGTCTTAAAAATCGTTAAAAGTGTTTATATAATTCTGCCCATAACGCTATTTAAGACCATAAACAAATGAGCCCAGATCCCGCATTCCGGAATTGTTGTATTTGTAATCGCATTTGAAAAAAAAATTTTGATGACGTAGCGCTTTTGAAATTTTCGATTTCGTGTATTTAAAACTGTTATCTGAGTAAACGACTACGTCGGAGTAAAAATAAAATGTTTGGAGTATATTTTTTCTTCCTCTTTGAAAGCGGGCGAATAACTAACATCACATTTACTTGGTGGCTTTGCAAACGGCTCAAAAATCACAAGGTGCAAAGTAATGACGGGATACCCGCCGGGCTAATCAAACATGGAGGCGAAGAGTTGGTATAAGATAAAGAAGCAATCGAATCTTTTGCTTACGCTCTCATATTTTCGCTCTCACGAGGGATTTATCTTCTAGTTGTTGCTGGCAACAATCACAGATAAATACCTCGCGCCAGCTGAAGCGGGTGCCAGAACAAAAAATGTGCAACCAAAACGAAAAACGTGCCAAAAATTTTGGTAAACTTTAGTTTGACCTACAACTGTAGAATAGCGTTCAAAAATTATGGAAAAAAGGGGCCAGCAGCGGAAATTCTACAGACGATTCCCGAAGGAGAGCGGAACAATTATGAAGCATTGATGGCTGCTGTAGAACGACGTTATGGAAGTGAGCATAGAAAACAGATATTCCAAATTGAGTTGCAAAACCGCTACCAAAAAGCAAATGAGACATTGCAGGAGTTTGCTTCAGATATTGAAAGATTGGCTCATCTTGCAAATGCAGACGCACCCGTGGAATACGCTGAAAGGGTAAAAATCCAGAGTTTCATAAATGGCATACGGGACGTGGAAACGAAGCGAGCTACATACGCGAACCCAAAACTGACATTTGCTGAAACGGTATCACATGCATTGACTCAGGAAACTGCCTCCCTATTGAGTAAACCAGCATATAAGGCTCATCGTGTAGAAGTAGAAAGGCCAGAATGGGTAGACACAATTTTGGAAGCACTGAAGGGATCACAACAGAAAAATGCCGGAGTTATTAAATGTTTCAAGTGCGGCAACCCAGGTCATATTGCACGACATTGCAGCACCGGTCCCAATAGCTCCAACAATGTGGGTGGTCGTAAACGCAGAGCTGAAGGAGATGAGCAAATCTCCAAGTCCACTCAATCGCTAAACTAAAGCGAGTCAGCCGCAAGGGGCGACAGCTGGCTCCCTCAATTGAATGCCCCATAATCTCTACCTCACAAATTGGAAGAAGGTCAAACAATCTTACTGTCGGAGGACATGTGGATGGAAAGGAACGTTTACTGACTGTAGATACGGGTGCATCTCATTTCATCATTCGAGCGGATTTAGTCAACAAGAAGATAACACCATTGCATGGAGCAAGATTGCGTACAGCCACTGGAGAAGACAGCACGGTTCTAGGAGAAGTATCATGTGAAGTCGCAATTGGGAACGTCACGGTAGTACACAATTTTATAGTGGCAGAGATTGTTGATGAAATCATAATTGGAGTGGACTTCTTAATCGACCAGGGCATCAAGATCGACATGCAAAGCAAGACGATGCGATATAAGAACATGGATGTACCACTTAATTTCGGCTACGAGAGAGGCTACAGCAGTAAACGAGTGCTGGTGGAAGAGAGTCAGCGAATACCACCAAAATCCGAAGCAGTCATCTGGGCAAAGGTTGATGGAGATTGTGGGACAAACAAATTGTGGGTTGTCGAAGCAGCAAAAAAATCAGCACTGAACATACTTGTAGGAAAAACCCTGGCTATGACAAAACAAGATGGACGTATTCTGGTAAGAGTACTCAATGAGTTCAATTCACCACTCAAACTGACTAAAGGAGCTATTTTGGGAAGATGCCAAGAGGCTGAAGTAGTTATTAACTGTGAACAGCTCCAGGAACACGTTTCAGCTAGTTATACTAATCTTTCAAATGACATCACGGCATGGACGCAGGGGCTAGAGGAAGCATATCAGAGTAAGGCAAAACAACTGCTCCTAAAGTACGCGAACATATTTGACCAGGATGGTTCTAAACCAGGCCGCACCAACGTTGTGAAACATCAAATTGACACTGGAGATGCGAGGCCGATCCGTCAAGCTCCACGTAGTGTTCCACTGGCGAAGCGGGAAGTTGTGAGTGAAATTATACAAGAAATGAGCGACAGCGGCGTCATCGAACCATCAGCTAGTCCCTGGAGCTCACCGGTAGTACTTGTAAAGAAGAAGGATGGAAAAATGAGGTTTTGCGTGGACTACCGGAAGTTGAATGACGTTACGAAAGAGGATAGCTACCCATTGCCAAGAATTGACGACACTCTGGACTCGCTCTCTGGTACGAAATGGTTTTCCACACTGGACTTGAAAAGCGGCTACTGGCAAGTGGAGGTAAAGGAGGAAGACAAAGAGAAAACAGCCTTCAGCGTCGGAGATGGTCTTAGGCAATTTACAGTAATGCCCTTTGGACTATGTAATGCACCAGCTACTTTCGAGAGACTCATGGATCAGGTATTGAAAGGACTACATTGGAAAACATGCTTGGTGTACCTGGACGACATCATCGTATTGGGCAAGAATTTCGATGAACATCTTAAGAGCTTGGAGGAAGTTTTCCAAAGAATAGCTGGCGCTGGTCTGAAGTTAAGTCCCAAAAAGTGTGCGCTGTTTAAAAAGGAAGTAAATTATTTGGGTCACGAGGTAACGACAGAGGGCATCTGCACTGCGAACGAAAAGATAGAGGCTGTAAAGGATTGGCCAAGACCACAGAACCTACATGAATTAAGAAGTTTGCTTGGGCTGTGCACATATTACCGCCGATTTGTACAAAATTTTCCCAGCGTATCCCATAGCCTCCATGAGCTTACAAGAAAAAATAAAGCTTTTGAATGGAAGAAGGAGCAAGAAGTGGCTTTCCAAACATTGAAGGAGCGTTTGTGCACTGCCCCAATGTTAGCATATCCGATTCCAGGAGCAACATTTATTCTAGATACAGATGCGAGTGGATATGCTATAGGAGGCGTTTTATCACAACTGGTCGATGGACAGGAGAAGGTAGTTGCATATTACAGCCGTTCGATTGGAAAACCAGAGAGGAACTACTGCGTTACGCGGAGAGAGCTGTTGGCATTGGTAGAGTGCGTTAAACATTTTCACAAATACCTCTACGGCCAGCGATTCCGTGTCAGGACAGATCACGCAGCTTTAAAATGGCTACTGCAGTTCCGTAATCCGGAGGGACAATTGGCACGGTGGATCGAGCGACTACAAAGCTATGACTTTTCCATTGAGCATCGAAAAGGTAGTACCCATGGAAATGCCGATGCAATGTCACGAAGACCATGTAGTTTGGAATGCAAGCACTGTTCAAAAGCCGAGGCTAAAGAAGACATTATAGATGTCCGGCTAATGACTATAACATGTACAGATGAATGGGACAAGGAGCAGCTAAGAAAGTGCCAGCTAGAAGATGCAGATCTCTCACGTGTTATGCAAGGGCTCGAACGAAATGAAAGACCAAACAGAGAAGAGATGTCAGCAGAGAGTCCTATTGCGAAGTCATATTGGGCACAGTGGAACATTTTAAAATTGATATCCGGTTGCCTTGATCGAGTATGGGAGAGTGAGGATGGTAAATACAAGAATAAACTGATAGTTGTTCCCAGAAAGAGGATTCTTGATGTGCTCAGCGAGCTGCATAATGGTCCAAGCGGAGGTCATCTTGGAATCACGAAGACGCTCGAGAAGATTAAACAGAGATTGTATTGGGTTGGTTGCCGTCAGTCGGTCACTGAGTGGATTGCGAACTGCGAGGTTTGCAGCAGAGCGAAAGGGCCCAGAACACGAAGTCATGGCCAGATGAAGCAATATAACTCAGGTGCGCCATTTGAAAGGATCGCTATGGATGTCGCCGGTCCATTTCCTACTAGCAACGGCGGAAAAAAATATGTACTGGTAGTTGTGGGTTATTTCAGCAAATGGCCAGAGGTATACCCAATCCCAAATCAAGAAGCGGAAACGGTAGCAGAAGTGTTTATAAACAATTGGGTTGCAAGGTATGGTGTACCAATGGAGTTACATTCTGACCAAGGCAGAATTTTGAATCAGCTGTGTTCCAGGAAATGTGTAAGTCATTGGGCATTCGAAAAACACGGACAACTGCATTGCATCCTCAATCCGATGGTATGGTAGAACGATTCAATAGAACATTGGAGGAGCACTTAAGGAAAGTAGTGGACAAGTACCATAAAGAATGGGATACCCGCATACCATTATTCTTGATGGCTTACCGATCAGCAGTGCATGAGACAACGGGCCAAACCCCTGCAAAAGTAATTTTTGGCAATGACCTTAGACTGCCAGCTGATTTGAAGTTTGGGATAGATGCCAATGCGAAGAGAAATGTCAGGAAATCCACTAGTGATTTGGAAGAAGAGCTAAGAGAAATACATGATCTGATAAGGCAACGAACAAAGATTATGAGTGACAAGATGAAATCCAGATATGATAAAGCAATTAATTCAGAAGGTTTTCAGGAAGGAGATTTGGTGCTGTTATACAACCCGCAACGAAAAAAAGGTTTGTCCCCGAAATTGCAGTGTAATTGGGAAGGCCCATACAAAGTTGTAAAACGGATCAACGATGTAGTGTACCGCATACAAGCCATCGGTAAACCACGAACCAAAATGAAAGTGGTCCACTTGGAAAGGCTGGCAACATTTAGATGGGGAGATTTGTCTGATCGGGACGATCAGACTTAGGTGGAGGGCAGTGTCATGGATATTAACATCACTAAGTTATACCATCGCTAAGGCGATGCCAAGGCCACGATAAGCATTATTTACGTCAATAATCAAATCATGTATACACTATATAAGTCAGCCGAAAGATGTCACACACAGATGCATTTACTTATACGCCTATGTATGCGCGAGAGACTGTAAACTACAAACATTCACATCAATAATTCAATCATTATGTATCTACATAAACGAATAAATAAGTGCGTCTACACATATGTACGTATACGAGCGGCGGAGCGGCAATGCACAAACACATGCATATATCTTATCTGAGTTGTCACAAGAGAGAGCAATAATTTGTGCACGTAGTTGTGGCTGGCGATTTTGTAGCCGAAACTAACTAGTAACTTCTGGAAATCGAAGAGCCTAGAAGTATGCAGCGTAAACTATAAAAGCGGGGCAGGCGAGCAAGAAGTAATTCAGTTTGATTTGAGTTGTCAAGCAGTTGCGATTAAGACGATATCTAGCAATAGCAGTATTATTTTGAATAGTAGAGTTTCATTGAGCTATCAATCAGTGTGGTTATTAAGCAAGCTATTCGTTGCACAGTTTGAGTGTTATTGTGAAGTACTTTAATAAAGGCCATTTTGCATTATTACAAATTGGAGTTATTTATTCAACAGTTTAGTGATTCGAACTTAGCAGAGGATTGCAAATAAGAGGATTGGCAGCAAATTCTTTACAGTATTTATACAGGGACCAAATTGAACAGCAGCACAGTTATCGAAAAGAAGACGAATCGAGTGGCCAGCAAGGGCAGCAATTTTTTTAACGCGTCACGTCAAATTAATTTACCTTTAAATTTGTTGTATTTTATTTTAAATTTTATCGTGTTTAATTAAATGTAATTTAAATACATATTAAAAACCTCTCGCCTTTTATTCATCGTCGTCGACAGATGTTGATGGTCCTTTGCAGGATGCAGATCCGATACGTTCCGGTACCAAGCCCGACCATCTTCGAGCCTCGGCTGTTAATGAAACAGGATTCGCCGCGAATAAGTGAGATTGACAATTGGGTTGGAGAAGCTATATATTGCGCTGGCAACCCCTTGAGAAGGTTGCGCTACACAACCCCTTGAATTTATTTGGTATTTTAGTCTCCTCTTACGACAGGCATACCTACCGCGGGTATATTCTATACCCCTAACCTGCTGAAAAACTTTATACTGGAAATCTAGTTGTTTAATACCGATTAAGAGTTAAGTGCGAAACTAAAGGGTAATAGTCTAGTTGAGGGGTCGACTTCTAATACGCTACCAAAAATATCGAGAGAGGTGTCAAAAGACGCATATTGATCTCCAGAACAATAATCCGAAGGCGGAAAAGAAAAATTTCATCTCTGTCTGGAGATATTTGCAGTTGAATTTGGTGATTTTCATGTGGTTGTTGTTGTGTTTGTACCCACCAAAAAAATTTGTGCATCACCGTGGCGGTAGCCACGGTTATACCACACACCCGGAGTTGGCATGGCGTGGCCCAGGGTAATTTTTTATAAGCGCGGCCGAAGGCAGCCAACTCAGAAAGGTGTTCTGCGCAAAAATACTAAGGATCCCACCCCCGGTTTCGGAGGTACCCACGGGTCTTTTTGCGGTTTTTCGTTATTATCTTTTGAATGAGTTAAAATTTTTATTCTCCGCCTTCGGATTATTAATACTGATGTCAAGACGCGTCGTTTGGTTTTTGGTAGCGTATTAGCAGTCGACCCCTCAACTAGACTATTACCAACTAAAGAGAGTCTCGTTATTTGTAAACTAGGTCTTAAAAATCGTTAAAAGTGTTTATATAATTCTGCCCATAACGCTATTTAAGACCATAAACAAATGAGCCCAGATCCCGCATTCCGGAATTGTTGTATTTGTAATCGCATTTGAAAAAAAAATTTTGATGACGTAGCGCTTTTGAAATTTTCGATTTCGTGTATTTAAAACTGTTATCTGAGTAAACGACTACGTCGGAGTAAAAATAAAATGTTTGGAGTATATTTTTTCTTCCTCTTTGAAAGCGGGCGAATAACTAACATCACATTTATTTGGTGGCTTTGCAAACGGCTCAAAAATCACAAGGTGCAAAGTAATGACGGGATACCCGCCGGGCTAATCAAACATGGAGGCGAAGAGTTAAATAAAAAAAAAATACTTGTTTTAGTGTAAGTATTATTAGTTCGAAGGCGGAGGGTAAATATTATTTTCCATTCAAAAGTTATCACTAAAAATAGGTTTTGTAAATATGAACTTCCGATGCAACCAGTCCATTTTGATCACAGAACCTGGAACGCCAGACATGTAGGATAAGCCCTATCCATTAAATAATGTTAACTATTATATCATAGGTCCGATTTACTGCAATTTCAAAAGAATATATTGTTTTCACTGCGAGTTAAATGCGTTACAATATTTGACTAATTAATTTAATCGAAATGTAAATTTTACTTAGATTTGTTTATATTTAAATCTAACTAGTCGTATTATTGTAAAATAACTTTAAGGAAATAAATATTTTACGACTATCATTTTATTAAATGATTGAAACTATAATCGCCGAAGTGTATGTCAAAAATCCCCATTTTCAGATCTATTCATTTTTGTTTGGAGTGGCTTCATTGATAAATGTTATAAAAAATGTGCATTTTGACAGCGCTCCCTCGAAACAAAGAGTTGCAAATCCATTCATCTATGCCAAGTGTGTCAACTAAGTCAAAACTACAAACAGCCTCGCTCACCTGATGCAAATCTCAGGTCTAGAGTTGCATTTTTGGTACGTAAGAGTACTTCAAGCTGAGTTGCATCTAATAGTTTAATAAAACTTTGTAGTATTTACAGATGTAATAGTTGCATATATTTCCGCGGATATAAGAATACTAGATTTGTAGCCTGCAACAATGCGGAAACATACGGAAAGCAAAATTTATTTAAATTAGAGTCAAAATATAAAGCGCCACACGTGTAACATGGAAAAATTTCAATTCTAAGGCTGTTTACACAAATGCATAAGGGCAAAATTATATAAAACGCTTTGGTCACTTCAAAAGCATATATGACACTACTTTATTTTTGCTTGGATTTCAAGCTAAAAAAAACTAACGAAACTTTATCGGAACTTCAAAACACAAACAAAATTTCTATCATGAAAAAGCGAGGCCACTATTCCCCCATAATTAGCGAGTTTGTTATGTTTTTGTTTATGTTTTACATTTTATTTTTACATTAACATTTTTTACAATAAAACAATGCAAATAACACGCGCAAATTATTTCGATCTCTAATGGTTCACTTTTTTCACAAGAAACTTGATTCTAATTGCGTTTTTATGCACCAAATTTTCAAACTAAAAAAAAAAACTTTCATTTGTCTGAAAAAAATAAAGAAAAAACGGCCGAATGTCAAAAAAACCTATCGAAGAACAAACTGGCTCGTTGGTTTTTAATGAAAGGTTGTATTTTTCTTGTATTTCGTTAGTTTTTTGAAATATAGTTTAGCGTAGGCACGCAACCAAAGCATTTATGTAAATTTTTCGATACTTCGCCCGACAGATGAATTAATGAATGCAACACAACCAAAGCGTCTGTTTAAATCCGCCTTAATTTTTGCAGCTGTGAAAGCCTCCTGCAAGTATAATGGTGCTGTAATTGCAAACAAATCAAACTCCTATATGACGCTACTTTATTTTCTATGTATTTTTCTTGTATTTTCTCTTATATTTTTTGTCGAGGGTGCCAATAAGGTTTCAATACTGGTGAAAGTATGTGAACTATATTTGAAAAAACTAACGAAATACAAGAAAAATTCAACGTAGTTCATTAAAAACAAACAAGCCAGTTTGTATTTCGATAGGGTTTTTTGACATTAGTTAGTTTTTTCTTTATTTTTTCTGACAAATGAAAATTTTGTTTTTAGTTTCAAAATTTTGTGCATAAAAACAAAATTAAATTCAAAGTGTAAATTGTGTGTGCAAATGAGTTTTCAATAAGTTTACATTTTTCAGTTTTTCATAGTGAACTTGGGTACAGAAATTCAAATTGAAAAGTTTTTCAGAATAATTTGAAAAACTCTACGTTTTCTCTGCTTTTTACAATTAAAGGAGTAACCTTCCGTAATAAATTAAACTTTTAATGAAAATTAATAACTCTGAACTGAACACTTTTCGCCATGATATAAAATTAAAATGCTGTGGAACAGGAGCAACACTTTTGTGACTACAATGCTGTTTCAATCTTTTACGTCTCTGCACAGAACCCTAATTGACCTTTTTCAACCGAAACAACAATGGCAACCCAGATTTTCCCGTTATGCACACTTAAGCGAGTGCCTGTCAGAAAGAAGTCAACACACTTGTACATGTACACTATGACTGCGCCAAATGCTCAGTGACTACTAACCTAAAGAGAATAAGAATACGTGTGAATTGAGTGTGCACAATTGTGCCACTAAATGCCGACGCCTGGTCTACTGCTAATACGCTACCAAAATAATCGAGAGATGTGTCAAAAGACGCGTATTGACCTCGACAACAAAATTTTATCTCTATCCGGAGATACTTGCAGTTCAAGTTGGCGATTTTCATGTGGTTGCTGTAACGTTGGTGTACCCACAAAAAAAATTGTTAACATAAGTGTTTTGCGCGGAGATAGTTTTGGTCACCAGCCGGTGTTGGACCCACCCAGGGTAATTTTTTATAAGCGCTGCCGAAGGCCGCCAACGCAGAAAGGTGTTGTGCACAAAAATACTATGGATACCACCCCCGGTTTCGGAAGAACCCACGGGTCATTTTTAGGTTTTTCGTAAATATCTTTTGAACGACTTAAAATTCTTCCTTTCGGCCTTCGGATTATTAGTGCTGATGTCAAGACGCGTCGTTTGACACCTCTTTCGATCGTGGTAATAGTCTATTACCATAGTTTAGTTGAGGGGTCGACTGCTAATACGGTACCAAAAATATCGAGAGAGGTGTCAAAATACGCGTATTAATCTCGAGAACAATAATCCGATGGCGGAAAAGAAAAATTTTATCTATGTCGGGAGATATTTGCAGTTGAAGTTGGCGATTTTCATGTGGTTGTTGTTGTGTTGTACCCACAAAAAAATTGTGCATCACCGTGGCGGTTGCCACGGTTATACCACACACCCGGACTTGGCATGGCGTAGCCCAGGGTTATTTTTTATAAGTGCGGCCAAAGGCCGCCAACTCAGAAAGGTGTTCTGCGCAAAAATACTATGGATCCCACCCCCAGTTTCGGTGGTACCCGCGGGTCTTTTTTCGGTTTATCGTTAATATCTTTTGAACGAGTTAATATCGAAATTTTTGGTAGCGTATTAGCAGTCGACCCCTCAACTAGACTATTACCCTCTCATTTTTTAATGCGAAAACTGTTTATTGGTTGATGATTTAAGACTATTGAACTAAGTTTAAAATTTCGTAATTAGTGCAGAAAGTGGCCACCACTAGCTCTACTGCACTATCGATATACTTTGAAGATAATTTATCGATTGCTCTCAGCTACAATCGAAACTCATCAAACAACAATTTTCTGATTCGTGAGATGTTTCTTAAACCATATAAATTAAGGAGCAATGCTCCATTAAAAAGTTCTGAATCAAAACGTTTACGACAACGCATAGAAAAAACATTTCCTGAAGCAACAACAGAGCAATTTAGTGTATTAATACCGTCCAAGAGTGCAGTGACACAACTAAAGTTAACAACACATCACGAAATACAAACGAATGTCTACTGCGTGGATAAATTGCCGATGTTTTTTGAATTGGAATCAGGGGAGTTAGCACCAACTTTGTACGCATTATGGCTAGTGCCAACATTACTGCCCTACTACACAACTTTTCGTGATGTGCTACCGAAACTTTCCAATGGTGCAGATCTTATGTTGCCCGGTGTGGTAAAAGTAGGTATCGGTATGAATGTATATGGCCGTTACAGGCAGGGACAATTGATGGCTGTAAATTTAGTATCGAATCTAGCAGCGGTTGCGGTTGGTTATTTGCCACGTTCCACCGATGATCTATACATGTGTGGTGGCCATGGGGTGGCTGTAAAAATTTTACATTTATTTGGTGATAAATTGTGGGGACATGAACCAACATTAGTGCAACAAGTACCGACTATAAAATCAGCAGAGCTAACTAAAGACGATTTTCCTGAGCTTGGAGCTATAGAGGATCGGCATAAACAAGAGGAACATAAAACGTTACCATTATCAGATATTGTTGCAGCAAACGCTGACGCCAATGTGATGCAAGACCTAGAAGCTTTCCCCGAATTGGGTAAACTGCAAATCTCTGTAAAGCAAGGTAATACAGAAGCAACTGCAAATGATGAGATGTGCGCTTATGCAAAAGAAATGAATGGCGAGGCAACTGCAGAAGATGCAACGCCAACGATTACACCAGAAAATTTGTTGAAAAAAGCTTTCCTTGCAGCGCTAAAAAATCATGGCAAAACATTACAACTTCCTCTGCTCACCAGTAATTTCTATAGACTGCATGTAGTGCCTGAAGCGCCGGAACCAATAGATTTGAAGAAAACGAAATACAAGAAGGTCTCAAATTTTCTTAAAGAAATGGTTGATCAAGGCTTCATTGTTGTGCGTGAAGAGTCAAAAGGCGTCGATAAAATATCAGCCATAGATCTGGAACATCCTGAAGTCGTAAACTTTATAACTGATTTTAAACCACCGAAGACAGCAGCAGAAGGAGACGCACAAGACCAGCCATTGTTCCGCTCTGAGCTAACAGAAATGTATTTAGTTAATGATGTAACGGCACCGCTCTTTACTAAAATGAATTACAAACGTGGTGAAGGCATACCAACAGCACAAATTAAAAAAATTGTGCGTGAATACATAAGCAAAAATAATTTGCCTAAAGCTGATGCATCGGGTGGTACAATAAAACTGGATGATACTCTAGAGCGGATATGTGATTGTAAAGCAGCAAGCGTTAATCAAATATGCAAGACAATCACTAGCAAAATGGAATATAGTTTTCAAATGTGTGAACTTAAAAATGTGGCCTCCAACAAACCACTCATACAAATGTCAATTGCAACACGTTCGGGGAACAAAAAAGTTACTCTTATAAGTAATATAGAATGTTATGGCATTATTGTACCAGAATTTATTAAGCTTTGCAAACAAGGCGCTGCGGCAAGTACTACGCTCGTAAAATTACCAAATCAAAAAGCGGAGCAGTTGCAGATTCAAGGAAATCAGGTGCGCTTCATTTACAATTTATTAACCGAAACTTACAAAGTGCCACCAAAATGTATATTAGGTTTAGAATTGGCTAAAGATGGTAAGAAGCACAAGAAAAAATGAAATGCTTCAATATCATTTAAGAAAATTGCAGCACTAGGTGCATGAAACTCAACCCAATAAATTGAAGTATTCAATATATTTTTTATAACATTTATTGAAATTTTAGGTCCTGTCCGTATGCGAAAATCATGTTTTATTATTCAAAAGCGTTAGATTAGTTATTGTTTTCTATAGATATCCCTTATAAATTTTCGCGATACTTAAAATTTGTATTGTACGACTACTCGACCGCTATCTTTAGTTCCTTATTTTTTGCTGAAACTTCTCGAACGCAAACTCTCCCTGCGATCCTTATAATACAACCAAGCTCTTAGTTTGAGCTAGAGCCTGAAAATGAACGAAAAACCAGGGTCCAAAGCCAGTTGATGCTAAAGTGAACCGCAGATGGTGCCATCATGACTTCATTCAGGGACTGCAATTGCAAACTGATCAGAAATACACTTTGTGGCAACAAAAAACACTTTTGAAAATTTAGCCAGTCGCTCAAATGACTGGATCTGTTTCTCTTCGCTGGTTATGCCAGATTATATTGAGGTAAAGAAACGACCCCTGATGCCAACAATCGTTTTTTAATGGTTAAAGAATATATATTTTCATTGAATTCGTTTCGAATCTTGAATTTACATTTAACAATAATTTATTGATATCTTATATTTCAAAGTTTAAATATTAATCTACAACAACATTCGCAACATTTTTCTTTGGAAAAACATTTTGTAGCAATTTTCCACATGATATATCTACAAACAAATGTCGAACAACTTTATTAAGCAATATTTGCTTGCGGTCATATTTTTATTTCCAATTTAGCTTGATCCTGTCTTGCCTTAGCATATAATAGAGTCGTTTGTGTGCGTCTTTACTTAGCTTTGCCTTGTGCTGCAACAGCTTCAATGGCTTTCTTTACAGTCTCTTCATCACCAAGGAATTTCATTGAAACAACTGGTTTGAAGTTTTCGTCCAATTCGTAAACGAATGGAATACCAGTTGGCAAATTAAGTGCCATAATGGCATCCTCAGAAAGATCTGCAAGTTGAAATTAGTGATGAAAGAAAAATATTGCATAACATTTCGTTTAAAAATTTCAATACTTACTATCCAAATGCTTTACAATACCGCGCAAACTATTACCATGCGCAGCGATAATTATTTGTTTGCCTTCCTTCAATTGTGGTATTATCACATCATTCCAATACGGCAGAGTGCGCTGGATAGTCAATTTAAGAGATTCAAATTTAGGAAATTCTGCTGGCGATGGCCCATTGGCATAACGTGGATCCTTAACAATAACATCGTAGTAAGGATGGTCAGCTTCCATTGGTGGTGGTGGTGTATCAAAGCTACGACGCCAGATTTGTACTTGCTCTTCTCCATATTTGGCAGCGGTTTCCGCTTTATTCAAGCCAGTCAATCCACCATAGTGACGTTCATTCAAACGCCACGACTTGCAAACTGGTATACCAGCTTGTCCACTCTCATTTAGAATCGTTTCCAATGTGATGATCGCTCGACACAGCACTGATGTATGGGCAACATCGAACTTTAATCCAGCCTCTTTGATGGCCTTGCCAGCAGCCTGCGCTTCAGATTTGCCTTTCTCACTGAGCGCAGAGTCAAACCAACCGCAAAACAGATTTTTTTGATTCCATTCAGATTCACCATGACGTACCATCACAATTCTGTATTTTCCAGCCATTTTTAATATATAATTTTAGCATATAATTCTAATATACAATTAGATATGACCCGCAAAATTGCCTCAAATCAGATAGTTATGTCAAAGAAAATTTTGCGACCTTCTTGTGACAGCTACAAGGTCATTGCGGTTAAATGACAGCTGATGTTCAGCAATTCAGCTCATACAGAGTTGCATGTGACATGCCAGTTAAGCCGGACGTATATGGAAGGCTGTGGTAATCGCTTCGACTTTAACATCGCTTACGAGATTGCCTGATTTGTACTTAATGGTGCTTGTTACTCAGAGCTGTAAAAAGATTGAATCAATTGAGTGTGCATTCTCTCAGCATTCTTTTAAAAATTTGTGATTTTATGGTTGCATATTGCATAGATCATCGTTCTCTCGCCGAGTAAGGACGTGTTTTTAATCGCTCTCATATTTTCACGTATTCTTATATTTTCTTTTACTTTAAATTGCCAAAAATGGATGAATATTGTGGAAAGTGTAATAAACTATTTTCCAGATCTGGTGACAATAGTCTAGTGCCGTGTAATGGGTTCTGCAAGAGGATTTTCCACAGAGCCTGTAGTGAGGGTATATCGGGCTATGAAGTAAAGCTAATCAAGGCTAACCCGCATTTGCTATACTTGTGTGAAAAATGTGCCGGACAAGCTATCTAATATTTTGAACGCTATTCTTGTGGCTCAAAAACAAGGTTTTGACATAATTTCAAATGCTGTGTCTAAAAAATTCGATGATTTAAAAAATCATAGAATGGACTCTTTGAAGTCATTCAACAACAACTTAAATGTTGCTGAGTCATATGGTTGTCCGAATGTCAGAAATAGTGCGCTATTTATTTCTGCTCTCCCCATGGTATCCAATAACAACAACTTAATACAAAGCAACCTAATGGATTTTCCCGCTACCCCGCTTGGCACGGAGTTCTCTAATTCTCCTATCGATAATCTGAGAGCTAATGCTTCATCACCTGCACCTACTACTACTCTTACATCTAAACCTGCTGCTATTATTACTCAGCCACAAACATCGATAATTCTCTCTACTAGTTCTACTACAAAGACAACTTCTACTTCGCCTGCATCTACATCATTTAGTTCCAATTCTACATCTAAAACTAAATCTACTGCATCCACATCTAAATCAACTAAAGCTAACAATCATAAAAATAATTCAAATGCGCCTTCTGAAAATTGCAATAAGTCTGATGCTCAAATGGTTGTCAACAATGTGACAAATACTAGTGCAGTGTCGCGCTCTGCTGACACTGTATCGTATGTAGATGCTGCAGGTAGCGCAGTTAATGCAAATGTGCCATCTGTTGATGTTTCTGACAGACAACGAAAGAGTGCATCAAAAGAAATTACGCAAAAATCGCGTGTTGTTAGTGGTAGCAATGACAATGCTGAATTATGTAGATGTATTTGTGCGGTATAAATGGATTCGTTTGTCCTCATTTAAGCCATCGGTCACTGAGGAGAGTATTGTTAAATACATCTCTGATCACTTTGGCATTGCTGCTTCTAATGTCACTTGTTTTAAGTTAGTAAAGAGAGATGTCAACATTAACACTTTAGTGAGAGTCGCTTTTAAAGTTCGAGTAAGTGAAAGTGAATATAGCAAACTTTTCAATGCTTCTCTTTGGCCCAGTAACGTATACATGAAGCCCTTCCGTTTTTTTCGAAAAGATGTAGAAATTCCTGCGGAGTCATAGATTTGTCTGACATCTTTCATAATGGCCTCAACGTCTATTATCAGAATGTTAGGGGTCTAAATACTAAACTAGTTGATCTTTTTCTCCGTAGTCATGAACTCTGTTATGACGTTTTGGTTTTTACTGAGACATGGTTGAAACCAACTGTGTTTAACTCTGAGATATTAGCAGATTCTTATGAGATCTTTAGAAAAGACCGACGAAACAGAGTTGGTGGAGGCGTGTTAATCGCCGTACATACCAGGTTCTCTGCTGAGGAAGTGTACTTCGATGATTCTTCTGATGTTGAAATCCTCTGCGTGCGAGTTAAACTTTTATCTACTTATAAATATTTTGTTGCGTCTTATATTCCGCCCCAGTCAGATATTTCTGTATACTTAAAACATTCTTCCCTATTGAAATTTATATTTGCCATGTCAAGGTCTGTTGATTCTGTCTTAGTGGCTGGCGATTTTAATTTTATTGACGGAATGCTAGTTCCCACTGCTTGTAATGTTGTATTCTACGAGTTTTTAAATGACCTTGCAGACATTGGTCTTTATCAACTTAACAGAATTCATAATAAATTTGGCAAATATCTTGATTAGATTTTTTCAGACAACACATCGAATTATTCTGTTACTCGATGTGATCCAGTGGTATTACCTGAGGATGTTTATCATCCAGAACTTTCAATTTACCTGGATTTTCTTAGCTTACCGGTGCGGACACTGCCGATCCGAATGCGTCTTCGCGCCGGTTTCTGTTTAGAAAGGCCAATTGGTATTTACTAATCGACGAAGTCTCTAAAATAAAGTGGCCTGAGAACTTAATTATCTAAAAAACAAAAAAACACGCTTCTTCAAGCGTTTCAAATTATCTGGCTCTAATAGTAGATCTTGTGTCACAAACTATAGGGAATAGCCAAACTTTGTGCTATTCCAAAACTATTTGAATCAGTTGTCACAAATCAACTGGCTTTTGCAGTATCTTCGGCAGTGGACCTGTCACAACATGGCTTTTGGAGAGGTAAGTCCATTGTGTCTAACTTGCTGGAGTTCACAACCCTCGTATCCAATAACTTAAGGACGAACTGCGAAGTTGATGTCATTTACACTGATTTCAGTAAGGTGTTTGATAAAGTTTCCCATTCCTTACTCCTACTAAAACTCGATCCATTGGGTTTTCCATCACGGCTTCTCTCTTGGGTCTCTTCGTACTTGGTAGGTAGAAAGCAAAGCGTTGTGTTTAACAATTGCTTGTCTGAATACATCAATGTATCTTCTGGAGTTCCACAGGGCAGTCACCTTGGTCCAGTGTTGTTTCTGCTCTTCATTAATTACATAAAACTATCGAAATAAAATAACGATTCTTAAGACAGTAGCTGCGAAATCAGTTTAGATGCCAAGAACGAAGGAAAAGATTTTTCGTCAGAAAAGTGAAACAAGGTCGAAAAAATCATTCCCCTCGCGTACCAGAAGGTGCTTGTTGTTGTTGTTGTTCTTGTTGTTGTAGCCATAAGGTTGATGGTCCTTTGCCGGATACAGATCCGGCACGCTCCGGTATCACAGCACCATTAAGGTGCTAGCCCGACCATCTCGGGAACGATTTATGTGGCCACATTAAACCTTCAGGAAAGAATGGAGTAATTGAATGAAACACAAACATTTTTCAACACAGAATAAGCATTCAAATGAATGCAGTCTTTGCTGAGTGTGCACACACTTTTCTAGTAACAATAAATTATGAAAAATGTCGTACATGCACAAAACCCGCTCAAATATCACGTGGTTGCATTTAATTAAAGCCACTTCAAAATATCAACACAAAAATTTAATTATTGTCCGTAATGACCAGTTTTTACGATATTTAAATGGTAATAAAGTGCAAAGAAGTTAACTGGAAAAGTATTCATTTTAAAATTTTCCTAAAAATTAAATAATAAACAAGTAAAGAAGGCTAAGTTCGGGTGTAACCGAACATTACATACTCAACTGAGAGCTTTGGGGACAAAATAAGGGAAAATCACCATGTGGGAAAATGAACCTAGGGAAACCCTGGAGTGTGTTTGTAGGACATGGGTAACAAATGCAAGGTATTAAAGAGTATTTGAAAAGGGAGTGGGCCATAGTTCTATAGGTGGACGCCATTTCGGGATATCGCCATAAAGGTGGACCAGGGGTGACTCTAGAATGTGCTTGTACGATATGGGAATCAAATAAAAGGCGTTAATGAGTATTTTAAAAGGTAGTGGGCCTTAGTTCTATAGGTTGACGCCTTTTCGAGATATCGCCATAAAGGTGGACCAGGGGTGACTCTAGAATTTGTTTGTACGGTATGGGTATCAAATGAAAGGTGTTAATGAGTATTCTTAAAGGGAGTGACCTTAGTTCTATAGGTGGACGCCTTTTCGAGATATCGCCATAAAGGTGGACCAGGGGTGACTAGAATGTGTTTGCACGATATGGGTATCAAATTAAAGGTATTCATGAGGAGTTTAAAAGGTGGCTCTTAGTTGTATATGTGAAGGCGTTTTCGAGATATCGACCAAACTGTGGACCAGGGTGACCCAGAACATCATCTGTCGGGTGCCGCTAATTTATTTATATATATAATACCACGAACAATATTCCTGCCAAGATTCTAAGGGCTTTTGATTTCGCCCTGCAGAACTATTTCATTTTATTATACTTAATATGGAAGGGTGTGACCATTTTACAAAGTTTTTCCTAAAGTTATATTTTGCGTCAATAAACCAATCCAATTACAATGTTTCATCCCTTTTTTCATATTTGCTATAGAATTATGGCATTTTTCGTAATTTTCGATATCGAGAAAGTAGGCGTGGTCATAGCCGTATTTCGGCCATTTTTTATACCAATATAAGTACGTGAACTAAGTTTAGTAAACTAAGTACGTGAACTAAGTTTAGTAAAGATATATCGATTCCGCCCATTTTCACAGAAAACAGTTATCATCATAGAATCTATGCCCCTACCAAATTTCACAAGGATTGGTAAATTTTTGTTCGACTTATGGCATTAAAAGTATTCTATAAAAATTTAATTAAAAAGGGCAGTGCCACGCCCATTTTGAAATTTTGTATCCTATTTTCTAAGAAAAATTTTCTTGTAAACACAATAGTTTGTAATTACAGTCATTTAAAGTAGGCTTTATAGGTAACTGTAGCTCCTTTGATAGCAAGGAAATTAACTTTGAATACAAATCTGCTCAAGTAAAATAGAATTCAACCAAAACAATTTCAATCTTTTACCAATGCCGTGCAAATAGGCAGAGAGACTATTCTCAACCACTCGGGTCCTATATTTATATTCCGTCAAACACTGTTAAAATATCAGCTCTAAAAAAACTGTAGTCCGATGGAGCCAGTCAATAACCTCTGAAGAGTTTCTCCAAATGGAACATTTTTTTTGTGGCACAGATGAAGGAAAACGGGGAAGGTGAATCAGGTGAATAGAAAAAGCCTGAATCACCGTAGGACGATGCCATGGAAATATACATATGTTTACCGAAATTCTCGGAATTAGGAAGCTCCAACGAAATCGCCGATGGACCTATGCACTTTGATATTAAATGACTTAAATTCAAGTATATGTTTTTGTTATATTATCGACAAAAAATATCCACAATTTACTCTATTTGGTCAATGCACAATGTGTTCATTTACAAAATCCATTTTACAACAATAGCAAAATAAGTACCCTGCAAAAATCGTTGGATCATGTGGTCCACTGGAGTACTTACCATTACCCTGCAAAAATCGTTGGATTATGTGGTCCACTGGAGTACTTACCATTATACTCCACTTTAATGCAGCAATGGACCAACTCATGTTTCTACACGAACATATTGTAAGCCGATCATTGCTCGTTTTTTACGATTGTCATCACTACACAATGTTTATTGGACTGTGGGTACTCCATGGATTACTCTGATGTAATGGGGAGCTGGAGTATATGGTCCGGTCCTAGGACATCGCAATGTTAATTGGACCATATTTTTTGTATGAATTATGATAAATTTTGGAGCACTCGGTTGGTCCATAGCGAGTACTCCATACATGCATGCATGGAGTACTCGCGATTTTTGCAGGGTTATACTCCACTGTAATGCAGCAATGGACCATCTCATGTTTCTACACGAACATATTGTAAGCCGACCATTGCTCGTTTTTAACGATTGTAATCACTATACGATATTTATTGGACTGTGGGTGCTCCATGGAGTACTCTGATGTAATGCGGAGCTGGAGTATATGGTCCAGTCCTAGGACATCGCAATGTTAATTGGACCATATTTTTTGTATGAATTGTGGTTAATTTTGGAGCACTCGGTTGGTCCATAGCGAGTACTCCATACATGCATGCATGGAGTACTCGCGATTTTTGCAGGGTAGTAACATTTTGACATCCCTTTGACTTGTGTCATACTGGAGTACTTACCATTATACTCCACTGTAATGCAGCAATGGCCCAATTCATGTCTCTACACGAATTCATTATAAGCCGATCATTGATCGTTTTTAGCGATTGTAATCGCTACACGATGTTTATCCATGTGGGTACTCCATGGATTACTCTGATGTAATGCTGAGCTGGAGTATATGGTCCAGTCCTAGGACATCTCAATGTTAATTGGACTATATTTTTTGTATGAATTGTGGTTAATTTTGGAGCACTCGATTGGTCCATAGCGAGTACTCCATACATGCATTCATGGAGTACTCGCGATTTTTGCAGGGATATAGCAAGAAAGCAATAGATTGTCTTTGCGAAGTTTCAGCCAAATTCGACTATATCTTTATGTCTTTTGAATACTTTATATCATCAAGAGCCCTATTGTTTTATGTAAGCGAGTTATCGGCGAGATTTACCTAAAAAGAAAACCAATCAACTCAGAAGAGCCTAACATTTTTTGATCTCACACGATTAATTAAAAAAAAAATCAACCCAATTACGAAGTATACGAAATCTGCTATGAAGTACTATTTCTTGTATGTCTTATGTTCGGACACCATGAAGATGATTTAAGACTTTCCTGATTTATAATTAACTACTTGTTTGTTTGTTTTCGAAATGGTAACATCGCAAAATACCAGTAAATGCTTCTTTCGTTTCAGTTGCGCTCTTAAACAAACATAATAATTGATATTCAATAATTATAAGCCGGTGTTAAGCTCATGAATTCTTAAATATTATAAACTACTTGAATAATTAGAAGGGGTTTTTTTTCCTATTGACCAATTTTACGCCTTTTTTGCACCCAACTCCTAAATTGATTTAACATATCTGATGGCAATGAAAGTATACAAAAAATAACCTTGGGGAAAAGTATTTAGTACTGAATGGAAAAAAGTGTGCATTCATTTCAAGTTTACATTCATTAAAGCAGAGCCGGACAAAAGTTGCACATTGTGCAATTTGAGTTCGTATTTTCACATAGCACTAACGATGTGCGATCAAGATCGTTTGCTTTCGCTTGTCACTCACTAAAATCAACAGTGAATGCAAAAGGAAAAGTCCATGCTACTTTTTGGGCACATAAAAAAACAATATGCTGCAAGGTTAAAGAGACTTTTAATACGTTTCAGTTAGTATTATTAAGTTCCTTTGAACATACATATTAATATTGACGATTTAAATATTAATAATTAATAATAATTAATTAATTATTAATAAATATTGACAATTTGATATAAGCAACTTTTTATACGTTCTACTCAGTTTTATTAATTTTTATACATTTTTTTTATTGAATAACTTTATGTTTTGAAAATATATATATTAATTAAAAAAAAATCAACCCAATTACGAAGTATACGAAATCTGCTATGAAGTACTATTTCTTGTATGTCTTATGTTCGGACACCATGAAGATGATTTAAGACTTTCCTGATTTATAATTAACTACTTGTTTGTTTGTTTTCGAAATGGTAACATCGCAAAATACCAGTAAATGCTTCTTTCGTTTCAGTTGCGCTCTTAAACAAACATAATAATTGATATTCAATAATTATAAGCCGGTGTTAAGCTCATGAATTCTTAAATATTATAAACTACTTGAATAATTAGAAGGGGTTTTTTTTCCTATTGACCAATTTTACGCCTTTTTTGCACCCAACTCCTAAATTGATTTAACATATCTGATGGCAATGAAAGTATACAAAAAATAACCTTGGGGAAAAAGTATTTAGTACTGAATGGAAAAAAGTGTGCATTCATTTCAAGTTTACATTCATTAAAGCAGAGCCGGACAAAAGTTGCACATTGTGCAATTTGAGTTCGTATTTTCACATAGCACTAACGATGTGCGATCAAGATCGTTTGCTTTCGCTTGTCACTCACTAAAATCAACAGTGAATGCAAAAGGAAAAGTCCATGCTACTTTTTGGGCACATAAAAAAACAATATGCTGCAAGGTTAAAGAGACTTTTAATACGTTTCAGTTAGTATTATTAAGTTCCTTTGAACATACATATTAATATTGACGATTTAAATATTAATAATTAATAATAATTAATTAATTATTAATAAATATTGACAATTTGATATAAGCAACTTTTTATACGTTCTACTCAGTTTTATTAATTTTTTTTATTGAATAACTTTATGTTTTGAAAATATATATTTCTATCTTTACATTTACTTTGTTTTATAGTTCTTTCTTAATGAAAAAGTGATTTTTTCAAGTCAATTTTGCATTAAAAAACACCATACTTTCTTTTATAAAAAAGTTTTATCTGACTAGCTCGATCTCCGCGTTCTTAGTAATGTGAATATAAGTAAATATTGTTAGGATTAGCTTGAAATCAAATAACCAGAGTCCTTTTGTTATGTTCGAGTAGAACTCATGCACTCAAACTATAAATTTGACTCATTATTTAGGTATTGCTATTGAACTGTTTAGTATGTAAAACATATGTATGCATAAGTATGTATTGCATTTAACCGAAGGTAGAATTGAGCTGTACAAGAAATAGTCAGTCGCGCAGTGAGCAGCAAAGAATAACGTTGTTAAGCATAGATTTAATAATTAATAAAGAATAAAGTTGTTGTTGTATACTAAACTGGCGCAGTCGGTAGGATACCGAAAATCATTAGTATACACACAACGTTGCTTAACATTTTTTGTTGCTCACTGTTTCGTTCGCGCTATGTAAGACTTGTAAAAGCCCATGCAAAAGGGCAAATATAAGTCACATTGCAAAAATCATACGATTTCATCAACGCATGTCGCCAAAGGGAGAAAAAACAACGGAATCTAAGGAATCACCAGAAGCAACGGCGCAATTAATGCAGCAGAACGCACAAAATATTCAGGGGATAAATTGCGGTAGAATGTCGACCCTTGGGAATTTGGAACCGTTCACTCTGGAACATCCAGAAAACTGGACTTCATACATCGCTAGGTTCGATCTATATTAGTTGGCCAATGACGCACAGGGTAATGATCGCCAAAAGGCCGTATTTCTCACATTAGCCGGAGCACCCTTGTATGACCTGCTGTCGTCATTGGCCTCGCCCCGTCAGGTGAGTGAACTTAAGATAGACGAAATAAAAACGATTTTAACAAGTCATTTTTCACCCCGGCCATCGGAAATCGCTGCATATTTCAAATTCCACAAACAAATGAGATATTTTCTGAATACATTTCGGCGTTGCGCAAATTGGCTGTTGATTGCATCTTCGGAGTGTCCTTGATCGCATGCTTCGTGATCGCTTAGTATGTGGACTACGTGATGAGGTATTACAACGCAGCCTTTTAGCGGAAACTGACCTGAAACTACAAAAAGTTATTCATCGAGCTACTGCAGCAGAATCCGCATTTAAACATGCATCTGAAATGCGCAATCTTGAACCAGTTCACCAAGTAGGGGTTAGCAACAATACTCGCCAAGATCGTATGAAATCCCGTAGCAAACCTAATTTGAAAACGAAACCATGCAATGGATGTGGTGGCTCCCATTCCCGCTGCCAATGTCCACATCGAGAAACAATCTGCTCATCTTGTCGCACTAAAGGTCAACTTCAACGCGTATGTCGCTCATCGGCATCTAATTCGGGCCATCAGCAAAAACCAACGCGTTCGTCAGGTCGCTCGAAGAAGCAAAAGCCACCACAATCCATTAATCAAATTTTACCGCTGACCGATTTAAAGAAATCAACTACTGTCAGTATCAATAAACACAATTGCACATTCGAAATCGATTCGGGTTCAAACTACACCATAATGTCGTCAAATACATTTGAGCGTGTGTGGCCAGTAAGCAAGCCAATCATGCATGCCTGTGACATTCGACTTGTTGATTTTCAACGGAACGAAATTCCCATATTAGGAGTGTTTGATACGGACGTCTCATACAGCGGGCGTCAAGTCAAACACATCGTTGTTGTAGAGGGCAACCGTCCCAACGTACTAGGGTGTAATTAGTTCGCTCCATTAGGCATCAGCATTCATGGCGTCAATGCTATTCAGGAATCCGCATCGTTGGTTCAAGGTATGTTAAAACAATTTGATCACCTCTTTACAGAGGAGCTTGGCTGTTTCAAAGGGAGCCCAGTTTCTCTTCACATCGATGCAGCTGTTCAACCTATACGATATCCACCTCGTCGCATTCCATTAGCCACCAAGAGTCTTGTCGAAGCTGAAATAGACCGCCTGTGTGCGCAAGGGATATTGATGCCAGTTGAGTACTCGGACTGGGCTACACCTATTGTGCCAGTTCCTAAAAGTGATGGAACTATTCGCATTTGTGGCGATTATAAGTCTACGCTCAACAAAGCATTAAAGCTACACAACTTTCAGATACCAGCTATCAACACTTTACTATCTTCTATTGAGGGTGGCAGTATATTTGCAAAAATTGATCTTGCACAGGCATATCAGCAGCTGCAAGTCGACGAGAAATCATCGTTGTTGCAAACAATAGTCACTCACAACGGCGCTTTCAGAGTTACGAGACTCCAATTCGGGATCTCTTCGGCACCTGGAATATTTCAAAGCTTCATAGAAACGCTCTTAAGAAATATCCCAGGTGTGTTGCCATATTTTGACGATATTGTTGTAATGGGAAAAACTGAAAGTGAACTTTCAAATCGCTTGCAAGAGGTTTTCAACCGGTTCAACAAAGCAGGCCTTAGATTGCGAAAAGGCAAGTGTTCTTTTGGGGTTTCAACAATTGAATTTCTGGGATTCAGGCTGGATTCACTGGGAATTAGGCCATCACAGAACAAAGTCAAAGCTATTCAAAACGCTCCTACTCCCAAGGACAAAAAACAGCTGCAGGCGTTCTTAGGCCTCCTAAATTTTTATACTCAGTTGAGCAGAGCTCACAGAGTATATTAAGTTTGATTGGATAACGGTTGGTTGTACATATATAAAGGAATCGAGATAGATATAGACTTCCATATATCAAAATAATCAGGATCGAAAAAAAATTTGATTGAGCCATGTCCGTCCGTCCGTCCGTCCGTCCGTTAACACGATAACTTGAGTAAATTTTGAGGTATCTTGATGAAATTTGGTATGTAGGTTCCTGAGCACTCATCTCAGATCGCTATTTAAAATGAACGATATCGGACTATAACCACGCCCCCTTTTCGAAAAACCGAGAAAGTGCGATAATTCATTACCAAAGATAGATAAAGCGACGAAACTTGGTAAATGAGTTCAATTTATGACGCAGAATAGAAAGCTAGTAAAGTTTTGGACAATGGGCGTGGCACCGCCCACTTTTAAAAGAAGGTAATTTAGAAGTTTTGCAAGCTGTAATTTGTCAGTCCTTGAAGATATCATGATGAAATTTGGCAGGGACGTTACTCCTATTACTATATGTATGCCTAATAAAAATTAGCAAAATCGGAGAAGGACCACGCCCACTTTAAAAAAAAAATTTTTTTTCAAGTAAAATTTTAACAAAAAATTTAATATCTTTACAGTATATAAGTAAATTATGTCAACATTCAACTCCAGTAATGATATGGTGCAACAAAATACAAAATTAAATGAAAATTTCAAAATGGGCGTGGCTCCGCCCTTTTTCATTTAATTTGTCTAGGATACTTTTAACGCCATAAGTCGAACAAAAATTAACCAATCCTTTTGAAATTTGGTATGGGCATAGATTTTATAATGCTAACTGTTTTCTGTGAAAACGGGCGAAATCGGTTGATGCCATGCCCAGTTTTTATACACAGTCGTTCGTCTGTCCTTCCGCATGGCCGTTAACACGATAACTTGAGCAAAAATCGACATATCTTTAATGAACTTAGTTCACGTACTTACTTGAACTCACTTTATCTTGGTATGAAAAATGAACGAAATACGACAATGACCACGCCCACTTTTTCGATATCGAAAATTACGAAAAATTAAAAAAATGCCATAATTCTATACCAAATACGAAAAAAGGGATGAAACATGGTGAGGTAATTGGATTGGTTTATTGACGCGAAATATAACTTTAGAAAAAACTTTATAAAATGGTTGTGACACCTACCATATTAAGTAGAAAAAATGAAAAAGTTCTGCAGGGCGAATTAAAAAACCCTTAAAATCTTGGCAGGTATTATACATATAAATAAATTAGCCGTATCCAACAGATGATATTCTGGGTCACCCTGGTCCACATTTTGGTCGATATCTAGAAAACGCCTTCACATATACAACTACCACCACCCCCCTTTAAAACTCTCATTAATACCTTTAATTTGATACCCATATCGTACAAACACATTCTAGAGTCACCCCTGGTCCACCTTTATGGCGATATTTCGAAAAGGCGAACACCTATAGAACGAAGGCCCACTCCCTTTTAAAAATACTCATTAACACTTTTCATTTGATACCCATATCGTACAAACAAAGTCTAGAGTCACCCCTGGTCCACCTTTATTGCGATATCTCGAAAAGGCGAACACCTATAGAACGAAGGCCCACTCCCTTTTAAAAATACTCATTAACACCTTTCATTTGATACCCATATCGTACAAACAAAGTCTAGAGTCATCCCTGGTCCACCTTTATGGCGATATCTGGAAAAGGCGAACACCTATAGAACTAAGGATTACTCCCTTTTAAAATACTCATTAACACCTTTCGTTTGATACCCATATTGCACAAACGAATTCTAGAGTCACCCCTGGTCCACCTTTATGGCGGTATCTCGAAACGGCGTCCACCTATGGAACTAAGGATTACTCCCTTTTAAAATACTCATTAACACCTTTCTTTTGGTACCCATATTGTACAAACAAATTCTAGGGTCACCCCTGGTCCACCTTTATGGCGATATCTCGAAAATGCGACCACCTATACAACAACCACCACTCCCTTTTAAAACCCTAATTAATACCTTTCATTTGATACCCATATCGTACAAACAAATTCTAGGGTCACCCCTGCTCCACCTTTATGGCGATATCTCGAAACGGCGTCCACCTATGGAACTAAGGATTACTCCCTTTTAAAATACTCATTAACACCTTTCTTTTGGTACCCATATTGTACAAACAAATTCTAGGGTCACCCCTGGTCCACCTTTATGGCGATATCTCGAAAATGCGACCACCTATACAACAACCACCACTCCCTTTTAAAACCCTAATTAATACCTTTAATTTGATACCCATATCATACAAACACATTCTAGAGTCACCCCTGGCCCACCATTATGGCGATATTTCGAAACGGCGTCCACCTATAGAACTAAGGCCCACTCCCTTTTAAAATACTCATTAACACCTTTCGTTTGATGACCATATTGTACAAACAAATTCTAGGGTCACCCCTGGTCCACCTTTATGGCGATATCTCGAAACGGCGTCCACCTATGGAACTAAGGATTACTCCCTTTTAACATACTCATTAACACCTTTCTTTTGATACCCATATTGTACAAAGAAATTCTAGGGTCACCCCTGCTCCACCTTTATGGCGATATCTCGAAACGGCGTCCACCTATGGAACTAAGGATTACTCCCTTTTAAAATACTCATTAACACCTTTATTTTGGTACCCATATTGTACAAACAAATTCTAGGGTCACCCCTGGTCCACCTTTATGGCGATATCTCGAAAATGCGACCACCTATACAACAACCACCACTCCCTTTTAAAACCCTAATTAATACCTTTAATTTGATACCCATATCATACAAACACATTCTAGAGTCACCCCTGGTCCACCTTTATGGCGATATTTCGAAACGGCGTCCACCTATAGAACTAAGGCCCACTCCCTTTTAAAATACTCATTAACACCTTTCGTTTGATGCCCATATTGTACAAACAAATTCTAGGGTCACCCCTGGTCCACCTTTATGGCGATATCTCGAAACGGCGTCCACCTATGGAACTAAGGATTACTCCCTTTTAAAATACGCATTAACACCTTTCTTTTGATACCCATATTGTACAAACAAATTCTAGGGTCACCCCTGGTCCACCTTTATGGCGATATCTCGAAACGGCGTCCACCTATGGAACTAAGGATTACTCCCTTTTAAAATACTCATTAACACCTTTCTTTTGATACCCATATTGTACAAACAAATTCTAGGGTCACCCCTGGTCCACCTTTATGGCGATATCTCGCAACGTCGTCCACCTATGGAACTAAGGATTACTCTCTTTTAAAATACTCATTAACACCTTTCTTTTGATACCCATATTGTACAAACAAATTCTAGGGTCACCCCTGGTCCACCTTTATGGCGATATCTCGAAAAGGCGACCACCTATACAACAACCACCACTCCCTTTTAAAACCCTCATTAATACCTTTAATTTGATACCCATATCGTACAAACACATTCTAGAGTCACCCCTGGTCCACCTTTATGGCGATATTTCGAAACGGCGTCCACCTATAGAACTAAGGCCCACTCCCTTTTAAAATACTCATTAACACCATTCGTTTGATACCCATATTGTACAAACAAATTCTAGAGTCAACCCTGATCTACCTTTATGGCGATATCCCTAAATGGTGTCCACCTATAGAAATATGGCCCACTCCCTCATGAAATACTCTTTAATGTCTTTCATTTGATACACATGTCATACAAACACATTCCACGGTTTCCCTCGGTTCATTTTCCTACATGGTTATTTTCCCTTATGTTGTCACCATAGCTCTCAACTGAGTATGTAATGTTCGGTTACACCCGAACTTAACCTTCCTTACTTGTTATCATTCATTCTTGCCAAACAAAGCAACAATCGCCGAGCCATTGCATCGACTGCTTGATAAAAATTGCCATTGGAGTTGGAAAACAGAGCATCAACGGGCGTTCGAAAATCTGATACAGCTCCTAGTATCTGAACGTTGTTTAGTGCACTACAACCCGAAATTGCCTCTTATAGTAGTGTGTGATACATCGCCATACGGGATTGGCGCTGTTCTAAGCCACCGCATGGATGACGGCTCGGAGAAGCCAATTGCGTTCTACTCAAGGACTTTAACGAAAGTAGAACGAAATTACGCCCAAATCGATCGGGAAGCTGTGGCTTTGATAGCAGGTGTAAAAAAATTTCACGATTACTTATATGGTCGTAAGTTTATCTTGGTCACCGATCATCGGCCCCTTTTGGGTATTTTCAATACAACCAAACCCGTACCTACCTAACGTAATATCAGTGCAAATGCTCCGCCGGCGTATTTTTATAAATGCATACGATTTTGAAATTGTACACCGTTCCGGTAGTAAGTTGGCAAATGCTGATTTTTTGAGTCGGTTACCACTAGCCGAAGAAAACCAAAAAACTAAAGAGGATGTACTGATGATATAAACGCTCAACGAACCTATAATAGACACAAAGCAAATTGCTGCACAAACTGCTAAAAGCTCGGATTTGGCGAGGGTTCTCAGCTGGGCGTTAAGGGGGTGGCCGCCAAGTATAAGGCGATCAGACAAGCTTTAAGCGTATTATGTTCGGCGCCAAGAAATCTCATCTTTGAAAGGGTGCCTACTATGGGGAAATAGAACCATCATACCTCCGGAAAGCAGACAGGTTTCCTCAGCGCATTGCATACTGGTCATCCAGGCATTGTACGTATGAAAGCTTTAGCAAGGAGCTATGTTTGGTGGCCCAATATGGAAAAGGAAATCGAAAATATTGTAAAGTCGTGTGAACCATGTCAAGAGAATCGAAACGAGACTGCACACGCTCCAATTCATTGGTGGGAAACAACGAAAAATCCGTGGTCACGCCTTCATATTGATTTTGCTGGACCTTTCCGTGGCAAGTTGTTCCTCATAGTTGTGGATTCGTTCTCCAAGTGGTTTGAAGTTTTCCTGGCTAAGTTAACCTCATCGCAATCGGCTATCAAACCACTCAGATCACTATTCGCAACTCACGGCCTACCCGATCAAGTAGTATCAGACAACGGGACAGCTTTCACATCTGAAGAATTTAAAAAATTCATGCAAGACAATTTAATACGGCACATTCGTTGTGCTCCGTTCCACCCATCTTCAAATGGACAAGCGGAAAGAATGGTCCAGACAACTAAAGACTTTCTGAAGAAAACACCAGAATGGCAGGACATCGATTTGAAATTGGCAAGATTTTTGTTCAACCAACATATTACACCACATACGTCTACTGGTCATTCACCTGCCGAGCTCATGTTCAAAAGACAACTCAAAACATATTTCGATAAAATACATCCGCATGAGCTGTCAAATAATGCAAACCAAAAACCAGTAAGCGAGAACTCTTTCAAGGATGGAGACGTAGTTTGGGTTCGGAACTATTCGTCAGGTCCTAAGTGGAGTCCAGCGAAAATAACTGCCAGAAATAGACCCATATCGTATAATGTGATGCTCAACGACTCGCGTATCATAAAACGGCACATTGATCAAATACGGCCCCGGCAGATTGCCGAGGCATCGGAAGATTTAGGTTTGCCTAACAAAGACCTAGACGCTGACACTTCATCAGAGTCTATTACGTCAGAGGCAAACAATCCGTCTGTCACACCACCATCGCCATTCGTTTCGGAGAGTTCCCCGCAACAAAGTTCCTCTCCCTCTACCTTAGCTCATCAAGCGGACAATCGGGATGCAGATGACACATCTGATGTTTCTACTCCACGACGATCCAAAAGAGCTCGAAGACCGCCGGAGTATTATACTGTTCCTGGGCGTTAAGGGGTGTTATGTTCGAGTAGAACTCATGCACTCAAACTATAAATTTAACTCATTATCTCACTGCTTACATTATTTAGGTATTGCTATTGAACTGTCTAGTACAGAGCATAGTGTACCTATACAAGTGTGTTCACTAAGCGATAAACGTCAAAACTACAAACAGCCTCGCTCACCTGATGGAAATCTCAGGTCTAGAGTCGCATTTTTGGTCTCAACGACAACATTTTTGTCTACCAATCGTCTCGACTTTTTCAATTTTTCAATCATTCGGGCATTCGGTAATGGTATCCATTTTGAATTTGCTGTTATTCCGAATCCAGCGAGTGCCTGTCAGAATGCTTGACAGATAAGTCAACACACTTGTACTTGTACACTATGGTACAGAGCCGGCCAAAAGTTTCACATTGTGCAATTTGAGTTCGTGTTTTCACACAGCCACTAACGATGTGCGATCACGATCGTTTGCTTTCGCTTGTCACTCACTAAAATCAACAGTGAATGCAAAAGGAAAAGTCCATGCTACTTTTTGGGCACATAATAAAAACAATATGCTGCAAGGTTAAAGTGACTTTTAATACGTTTCAGTTAGTATTATTAAGTTCCTTTGAACATACATATTAATATTGACGATTTAAATATTAATAATTAATAATAATTAATTAATTATTAATAAATATTGACAATTTAATATAAGTAACTTTTTATACGTTCTACTTGGTTTTATTAATTTTTATAAATTTTTTTTATTGAATAACTTTATGTTTTGAAAATATATATTTCTATCTTTACATTTACTTTGTTTTATAGTTCTTTCTTAATGAAAAAGTGATTTTTTTAAGTAAATTTTGCATTGAAGAAACACCATACCTTCTTTTATAAAAAAGTTTTATCTGGCTAGCTCGACCTCCCTATGAATATAAGTAAATATTGTTAGGATTAGCTTGAAATCAAATAAACAGAGTCCTTTATAATTTCGAACTTCACAGTCCACATTTTCTTTTAGCACACTGTTCTTTTACACACACTTATGCAATTGTTTTAGTATTTGTGTGGCCGGCTCTGGTTTAGTATGTAAAACATATGTATGCATAAGTATGTATTGCATTTAACCGAAGGTAGAATTGAGCTGTACAAGAAATAGTCAGTCGCGCAGTGAGCAGCAAAGAATAACGTGTTTACGCTCAGCACCCGAAAATCTAGCTCATACCCTGCAAAAATCGTTGGATTATGTGGTCCACTGGAGTACTTACCATTATACTCCACTGTAATGCAGCAATGGACCAACTCATGTTTCTACACGAACATATTGTAAGCCGATCATTGCTCGTTTTTTACGATTGACATCACTACACAATGTTTATTGGACTGTGGGTACTCCATGGATTACTCTGATGTAATGCGGAGCTGGAGTATATGGTCCGGTCCTAGGACATCACAATGTTAATTGGACCATATTTTTTGTATGAATTGTGATAAATTTTGGAGCACTCGGTTGGTCCATAGCGAGTACTCCATACATGCATGCATGGAGTACTCGCGATTTTTGCAGGGTATTTCTTGTACAGCTCAATTCTACCTTCGGTTAAATGCAATACATACTTATGCATACATATGTTTTACATACTGTAACGAATTTTTATTTGCAAATCCTCTTATTTGCAATCCTCTGCTAAGTTCGAATCACTAAACTGTTGAATAAATAACTCCAATTTGTAATAATGCAAAATGGCCTTTATTAAAGTACTTCACAATACACTCAAACTGTGCAACGAATAGCTTGCTTAATAACCACACTGACTGATAGCTCAATGAAACTCTACTATTCAAAATAGTACTGCTATTGCTCGCTAGATATCGTCTTAATCGCAACTGCTTGACAACTCAAATCAAACTGAATTACTTCTTACTCGCCTGCACCGCTTTTATAGTTTACGCTGCATACTTCTAGGCTCTTCGATTTCCAGAAGTTACTAGTTGTTTCGGCTACAAAATAGCCAGCCACAACTACGTGCACAAATTATTGCCCTCTCTTGTGACCACTGAGATAAGATATATGCATGTGTTTGTGCATTACCGCTCCGCTGCTCGTATACGTACATATGTGTAGACGCAATTATTTATTCGTTTATGTAGATACATAAAGATTGAATTATTGATGTGAATGTTTGTAGTTTACAGTCTCTCGCGCGCACATAGCCGTATAAGTAAATGCATCTGTGTGTGACATCTCTCTGGGCTGCCTTATATATGTGTATACTTGATTTGATTATTAACGTAAATACTGCTTGGCATGGCCTTAGCATCGCCTTAGTGATGGGATAATTTAGTGATGCTAATATCCGTGACAATACTAAACCAGAGCCGGCCACACAAATACTAAAACAATTGCATAAGTGTGTGTAAAAGAACAGTGTGCTAAAAGAAAATGTGGACTGTGAAGTTCGAAATTATAAAGGACTCTGTTTATTTGATTTCAAGCTAATCCTAACAATATTTACTTATATTCATAGGGAGGTCGAGCTAGCCAGATAAAACTTTTTTATAAAAGAAGGTATGGTGTTTCTTCAATGCAAAATTTACTTAAAAAAATCACTTTTTCATTAAGAAAGAACTATAAAACAAAGTAAATGTAAAGATAGAAATATATGTTTTCAAAACATAAAGTTATTCAATAAAAAAATGTATAAAAATTAATAAAACCAAGTAGAACGTATAAAAAGTTACTTATATTAAATTGTCAATATTTATTAATAATTAATTAATTATTATTAATTATTAATATTTAAATCGTCAATATTAATATGTATGTTCAAAGGAACTTAATAATACTAACTGAAACGTATTAAAAGTCTCTTTAACCTTGCAGCATATTGTTTTTATTATGTGCCCAAAAAGTAGCATGGACTTTTCCTTTTGCATTCACTGTTGATTTTAGTGAGTGACAAGCGAAAGCAAACGATCGTGATCGCACATCGTTAGAGTCTGTGTGAGAACACGAACTCAAATTGCACAATGTGAAACTTTTGGCCGGCTGTGTACTAATCAGTTCAATAGCAATACCTAAATAATGTAAGCAGTGAGAGAATGAGTTAAATTTATTGTTTGAGTGCATGAGTTCTACTCGAACATAACACCCCTTAACGCCCAGGAACAGTATAATACTCCGGCGATCTTCGAGCTCTTTTGGATCGTCGTGGAGTAGAAACATCAGATGTGTCATCTGCATCCCGATTGTCCGCTTGATGAGCTAAGGTAGAGGGAGACGAACTTTGTTGCGGGGAACTCTCCGAAACGAATGGCGATGGTGGTGTGAAAGACGGATTGTTTGCCTCTGACGTAATAGACTCTGATGAAGTGTCAGCGTCTAGGTCTTTGTTAGGCAAACCTAAATCTTCCGATGCCTCGGCAATCTGCCGGGGCCGTATTTGATCAATGTGCCGTTTTATGATACGCGAGTCGTTGAGCATCACATTATACGATATGGGTCTATTTCTGGCAGTTATTTTCGCTGGACTCCACTTAGGACCTGACGAATAGTTCCGAACCCAAACTACGTCTCCATCCTTGAAAGACTTCTCGCTTACTGGTTTTTGGTTTGCATTATTTGACAGCTCATGCGGATGTATTTTATCGAAATATGTTTTGAGTTGTCTTTTGAACATAAGCTCGGCAGGTGAATGACCAGTAGACGTATGTGGTGTAATATGTTGGTTGAACAAAAATCTTGCCAATTTCAAATCGATGTCCTGCCATTCTGGTGTTTTCTTCAGAAAGTCTTTAGTTGTCTGGACCATTCTTTCCGCTTGTCCATTTGAAGATGGGTGGAACGGAGCACAACGAATGTGCCGTATTAAATTGTCCTGCATGAATTTTTTAAATTCGTCAGATGTGAAAGCTGTCCCGTTGTCTGATACTACTTGATCGGGTAGGCCGTGAGTTGCGAATAGTGATCTGAGTGGTTTGATAGCCGATTGCGATGAGGTTAACTTAGCCAGGAAAACTTCAAGCCACTTGGAGAACGAATCCACAACTATGAGGAACAACTTGCCACGGAAAGGTCCAGCAAAATCAATATGAAGGCGTGACCACGGATTTTTCGTTGTTTCCCACCAATGAATTGGAGCGTGTGCAGTCTCGTTTCGATTCACTTGACATGGTTCACACGACTTTACAATATTTTCGATTTCCTTTTCCATATTGGACCACCAAACATAGCTCCTTGCAAAAGCTTTCATACGTACAATGCCTGGATGACCAGTATGCAATGCGCTGAGGACAACCTGTCTGCTTTCCGGAGGTATGATGGTTCTATTTCCCCATAGTAGGCACCCTTTCAAAGATGAGATTTCTTGGCGTCGAACATAATACGCGTAAAGCTTGTCTGATCGCCTCATACTTGGCGGCCACCCCCTTAACGCCCAGCTGAGAACCCTCGCCAAATCCGAGTTTTTAGCAGTTTGTGCAGCAATTTGCTTTGCGTCTATTATAGGTTCGTTGAGCGTTTATATCATCAGTACATCCTCTTTAGTTTTTTGGTTTTCTTCGGCTAGTGGTAACCGACTCAAAAAATCAGCATTTTCCAACTTACTACCGGAACGGTGTACAATTTCAAAATCGTATGCATTTAGAAAAATACGCCGGCGGAGCATTTGCACTGATATTACGTTAGGTACGGGTTTGGTTGTATTGAAAATACCCAAAAGGGGCCGATGATCGGTGACCAAGATAAACTTACGACCATATAAGTAATCGTGAAATTTTTTTACACCTGCTATCAAAGCCACAGCTTCCCGATCGATTTGGGCGAAATTTCGTTCTACTTTCGTTAAAGTCCTTGAGTAGAACGCAATTGGCTTCTCCGAGCCGTCATCCATGCGGTGGCTTAGAGCAGCGCCAATCCCGTATGGCGATGCATCACACACTACTATAAGAGGCAATTTCGGGTTGTAGTGCACTTAACAACGTTCAGATACTAGGAGCTGTATCAGATTTTCGAACGCTCGTTGATGCTCTGTTTTCCAACTCCAATGGCAATTTTTATCAAGCAGTCGATGCAATGGCTCGGCGATTGTTGCTTTGTTTGGCAAGAATGAATGATAAAAATTTAGGAGGCCTAAGAACGCCTGCAGCTGTTTTTTGTCCTTGGGAGTAGGAGCGTTTTGAATAGCTTTGACTTTGTTCTGTGATGGCATAATTCCCAATGAATCCAGCGTGAATCCCAGAAATTCGATTGTTGAAACCCCAAAAGAACACTTGTCTTTTCGCAATCTAAGGCCTGCTTTGTTGAACCGGTTGAAAACCTCTTGCAAGCGATTTGCAAGTTCACTTTCAGTTTTTCCCATTACAACAATATCGTCAAAATATGGCAACACACCTGGGATATTTCTTAAGAGCGTTTCTATGAAGCTTTGAAATATTCCAGGTGCCGAAGAGATCCCGAATTGGAGTCTCGTAACTCTGAAAGCGCCTTTGTGAGTGACTATTGTTTGCAACAACGATGATTTCTCGTCGACTTGCAGCTGCTGATATGCCTTTGCAAGATCAATTTTTGCAAATATACTGCCACCCTCAATAGAAGATAGTAAAGTGTTCATAGCTGGTATCTGAAAGTTGTGTAGCTTTAATGCTTTGTTGATCGTAGACTTATAATCGCCACAAATGCGAATAGTTCCATCACTTTTAGGAACTGGCACAATAGGTGTAGCCCAGTCCGAGTACTCAACTGGCATCAATATCCCTTGCGCACACAGGCGGTCTATTTCAGCTTCGACAAGACTCTTGGTGGGTAATGGAATGCGACGAGGAGGATATCGTATAGGTTGAACAGCTGCATCGATGTGAAGAGAAACTGGGCTCCCTTTGAAACAGCCAAGCTCCTCTGTAAAGAGGTGATCAAATTGTTTTAAGATACCTTGAACCGACGATGCGGATTCCTGAATAGCCATGAATGGTGATGCCTAATGGAGCGAACCAATTACACCCTAGTACGTTGGAACGGTTGCCCTCTACAACAACGATGTGTTTGACTTGACGCCCGTTGTATGAGAAGTCCGTATAAAACACTCCTAATATGGGAATTTCGTTCCGTTGAAAATCAACAAGTCGAAAGTCACAGGCATGCATGATTGGCTTGCTTACTGGCTGACGACATTATGGTGTAGTTTGAACCCGAATCGATTTCGAATGTGCAATTGTGTTTATTGATACTGACAGTAGTTGATTTCTTTAAATCGGTCAGCGGTAAAATTTGATTAATGGATTGTGGTGGCTTTTGCTTCTTCGAGCGACATGATGAACGCGTTGGTTTTTGCTGATGGCCCGAATTAGATGCCGATGAGCGACATACGCGTTGAAGGTGACCTTTAGTGCCACAAGATGAGCAGATTTTTTCTCGATGTGGACATTGGCAGCGGGAATGGGAGCCACCACATCCATTGCATGGTTTCGTTTTCAAATTAGGTTTGTTACGGAATTTCATACGATCTTGGCGAGTATTGTTGCTAACCCCTACTTAGTGAACTGGTTCAAGATTGCGCATTTCAGATGCATGTTTAAATGCGGATTCTGCTGCAGTAGCTCGATGAATAACTTTTTATAGTTTCAGGTCAGTTTCCGCTAAAAGGCTGCGTTGTAATACCTCATCACGTAGTCCACATACTAAGCGATCACGAAGCATGCGATCTAAGGACACTCCGAAGATGCAATCAGCAGCAAATTTGCGCAACGCCGCAATGTATTCAAAAAATTTCTCATTTGTTTGTTAATCGCGTTTGTGGAATTTGAAATATGCGGCGATTTCCGATGGCCGGGGTGAAAAATTACTTGTTAAAATCGTTTTTATTTCGTCTATCTTAAGTTCACTCACCTGACGGGGCGAGGCCAATGACGACAGCAGGTCATACAAGGCTGCTCCGGCTAATGTGAGAAATACGGCCTTTTGGCGATCATTACCCTGTACGTCATTGGCCAACAAATATAGATCGAACCTAGCGATGTATGAAGTCCAGTTTTCTGGATGTTCCAGAGTGAACGGTTCCAAATTACCAAGGGTCGACATTCTACCACAATTTATCCCCTGAATATTTTGTGCGTTCTGCTGCGTTGATTGCGCCGTTGCTTCTGGTAATTCCTTAGATTCCGTTGTTTCTTCTCCCTTTGGCGACATGCGTTGATGAAATCGTATGATTTTTGCAATGTGACTTATATTTGCCCTTTTGCATGGGCTTTTACAAGTCTTACGTAGCGCGACCGAAACAGTGAGCAACAAAAAATGTTAAGCAACGTTGTGTGTATACTAATGATTTTCGGTATCCTACCGACTGCGCCAGTTGAGTATACAACAACAACTTTATTCTTTATTAATTATTAAATCTATGCTTAACAACGTTATTCTTTGCTGCTCACTGGGCGACTGACTATTTCTTGTACAGCTCAATTCTACCTTCGGTTAAATGCAATACATACTTATGCATACATATGTTTTACATACTAAACAGTTCAATAGCAATACCTAAATAATGAGTCAAATTTATAGTTTGAGTGCATGAGTTCTACTCGAACATAACAAAAGGACTCTGGTTATTTGATTTCAAGCTAATCCTAACAATATTTACTTATATTCACATAACTAAGAACGCGGAGATCGAGCTAGTCAGGTAAAACTTTTTTATAAAAGAAGGTATGGTGTTTTTTAATGCAAAATTGACTTGAAAAAATCACTTTTTCATTAAGAAAGAGCTATAAAACAAAGTAAATGTAAAGATAGAAATATATATTTTCAAAACATAAAGTTATTCAATAAAAAAAATGTATAAAAATTAATAAAACTGAGTAGAATGTATAAAAAGTTACTTATGTATATCAAATAGTCAATATTTATTAATAATTAATTAATTATTATTAATTATTAATATTTAAATTGTCAATATTAATATGTATGTTCAAAGGAACTTAATAATACTAACTGAAACGTATTAAAAGTCACTTTAACATTGCAGCATATTGTTTCTATTATGTGCCCAAAAAGTAGCATGGACTTTTCCTTTTGCATTCACTGTTGATTTTAGTGAGTGACAAGCGAAAGCAAACGATCTTGATCGCACATCGTTAGTGCTGTGTGAAAATACGAACTCAAATTGCACAATGTGCAACTTTTGTCCGGCTCTGCTTTAATGAATGTAAACTTGAAATGAATGCACACTTTTTTCCATTCAGTACTAAATACTTTTTCCCCAAGGTTATTTTTTGTATACTTTCATTGCCATCAGATATGTTAAATCAATTTAGGAGTTGGGTGCAAAAAAGGCGTAAAATTGGTCAATAGGAAAAATAGCCCCTTCTAATTATTCAAGTAGTTTATAATATTTAAGAATTCATGAGCTTAACACCGGCTTATAATTATTGAATATCAATTATTATGTTTGTTTAAGAGCGCAACTGAAAAGAAAGAAGCATTTACTGGTATATTGCGATGTTACCATTTCGAAAACAAACAAACAAGTATTATACATAAATCAGGAAAGTCTTAAATCGTCTTCATGGTGTCTAAACATAAGACATACAAGAAATAGTACTTCATAGCAGATTTTGTATACTTCGTAATTGGGTTGATTTTTTTTTTAATTAATCGTGTGAGATCAAAAAATGTTAGGCTCTTCTGAGTTGATTGGTTTTCTTTTTAGGTAAATCTCGCGGATAACTCGCTTACATAAAACAATAGGGCTCTTGATTATATAAAGTATTCAAAAGACATGAAGATATAGTCGAATTTGGCTGAAACTTCGCAAAGACAATCTATTGCTTTCTTGCTATATTCCTGCAAAAATCGCGAGTACTCCATGAATGCGTGTATGGAGTACTCGCTATGGACCAAGCGAGTGCTCCAAAATTAACCACAATTCATACAAAAAATATAGTCCAATTAACATTGAGATGTCCTAGGACTGGACCATATACTCCAGCTCAGCATTACATCAGAGTAATCCATGGAGTACCCACATGGATAAACATCGTGTAGCGATTACAATCGCTAAAAACGATCAATGATCGGCTTATAATGAATTCGTGTAGAGACATGAATTGGGCCATTGCTGCATTACAGTGGAGTATAATGGTAAGTACTCCAGTATGACACAAGTCAAAGGGATGTCAAAATGTTACTACCCTGCAAAAATCGCGAGTACTCCATGCATGCATGTATGGAGTACTCGCTATGGACCAACCGAGTGCTCCAAAATTAACCACAATTCATACAAAAAATATGGTCCAATTAACATTGCGATGTCCTAGGACTGGACCATATACTCCAGCTCCGCATTACATCAGAGTACTCCATGGAGTACCCACATGGATAAACATCGTGTAGCGATTACAATCGCTAAAAACGATCAATGATCGGCTTATAATGAATTCGTGTAGAAACATGAATTGGGCCATTGCTGCATTACAGTGGAGTATAATGGTAAGTACTCCAGTATGACACAGGTCAAAGGTTTGTAAAATGGATTTTGTAAATGAACACATTGTGCATTGACCAAATAGAGTAAATTGTGGATATTTTTTGTCGATAATATAACAAAAACAGATACTTGAATTTAAGTCATTTAATATCAAAGTGCATAGGTCCATCGGCGATTTCGTTGGAGCTTCCTAATTCCGAGAATTTCGGTAAACATATGTCTATTTCCATGGCATCGTCCTACGGTGATTCAGGCTTTTTCTATTCACCTGATTCACCTTCCCCGTTTTCCTTCATCTGTGCCACAAAAAAAATATTCCATTTTGAGAAACTCTTCAGAGGTTATTGACTGGCTCCATCGGACTACAGTTTTTTAGAGCTGATATTTTAACAGTGTTTGACGGAATATAAATATAGGACGCCAGTGGTTGAGAATAGTCTCTCTGCCTATTTGCACAGCATTGGTAAAAGATTAAAAATGGTTTGGTTGAATTCTATTTTACTTGAGCATTTTATTATTATTATTTTACTCTTGCTATCAAAAGAGCTACAATTACCTATAAAGCCTACTTTAAATGACTGTAATTACAAACTATTGTGTTTACAAGAAAATTTTTCTTAGAAAATAGGATATTGCAATAGTTTGCAAACTCACAAACAAGTATAGGTACAGTACTTGACCATATACCGCTAGGAAGAAAATATGGAGGAACTTAAGAGCAATGTGAATGAAACTAAGTGTGATATCTTATCTGTCAACTGCCTGACAGGATGTTCAATATGGCTACTTTTTAGCGTTTTGGCAGGGTGTTCAATATGGCGGCGCATAGGACCGGCTATCCTCAGCGGGTGATAGAAAGATATACAGAATGAGACAGCGATAGTCAATTACAAATCCGGTGATCCAATCACTTTAGAATTTTGACATCTATGCAGAAGATATCACATTTAGTTTCATTCACAATGCTTAAGAGCTTTTATAATGTATTGCCTTTTCTTCAGTTGTTTAATCACCAATTGAGGACGTGCAAATGTAGGCTAGTACTTTTTAATGCAAGCCTTTTATATGGCACATTGCCAACACTTATTTAGAACGATGACAATTTTCGGAACAGAGATGTTGAAATATTTGTAATTTGCTTTTTTATACTCAGCAGAGCAGAGCTCACAGAGTATATTAACTTTGTTCGCATAACGGTAATCCGTAACGGCATAAACTAATCGAGATAGATATAGACTTCTATATATCAAAATGATCTGGGCGAAAAAAGGAATGGCTAAATAAGCCATGTCCGTCCGTCGGTAAACACGATAACTTGAGTAAATTTTGAGGTATCTTGATGAAATTTGGTATGTAGGTTCCTGGGCACTCATCTCAGATCGCTATTTAAAATGAACAAAATCGGACAATAACCACGCCCACTTTTTCGATATCGAAAACTTCGAAAAACCGAAAAAGTGCGATAATTCATTACCAAAGGCGGATAAAGCGATGAACCTTGGTAGGTGGACCGTATGACGTAGAATAGAAAACTAGTAAAATTTTGGACAATGGGCTTGGCACCGCCCAGTTTTGAAAGAAGGTAATTTTAAAGTTTTGCAAGCTGTAATTTGGCAGACGTTGAAGATATCATGATGAAATTTGGCAAGACCGTTACTCCTATTCCTATATGTGGGCTAAATAAAAATTAGCAAAATCGGAGGACGAACACGCCCACTTTTTTAAAAAAATTTTTTAAAAGTCAAATTTTAACAAAAAAATTTATATCTTTACAGTATATAAGTAAATTATGTCAACATTCAACCCCAGTAATAATATGGTGCAAGAACATACAAAAATAAAAGAAAATAAAATGGGCGTGGCACCGCCCTTTTTAATTTAATTTTTATAGAATACTTTTAATGCCATAAGTCGAACAAAATTTTACCAATCCTTGTGAAATTTGGTAGGGGCATAGATTCTATGATGATAACTGTTTTCTGTGAAAATGGGCGAAATCGATATATCTTTACTAAACTTAGTTCACGTACTTAGTTTACTAAACTTAGTTCACGTACTTATATTGGTATAAAAAATGGCCGAAATCCGGCTATGACCACGCCTACTTTTTCAATATCGAAAATTACGAAAAATGCCATAATTCTATAGCAAATATGAAAAAAGGGATGAAACATTGTAATTGGATTGGTTTATTGACGCAAAATATAACTTTAGGAAAAACTTTGTAAAATGGTCACACCCTTCCATATGAAGTATAATAAAATGAAAATGTTCTGCAGGGCGAAATCAAAAGCCCTTAGAATCTTGGCAGGAATACTGTTCGTGGTATTATATATATAAATAAATTAGCGGCACCCGACAGATGATGTTCTGGGTCACCCTGGTCCACAGTTTGGTCGATATCTCGAAAACGCCTTCACATATACAACTAAGAGCCACTACCTTTTAAACCCCTCATGAATACCTTTAATTTGATACCCATATCGTGCAAACGTGGCGGCCACCGTGGTGTGATGGTAGCGTGCTCCGCCTACCACACCGGATGCCCTGGGTTCAAACCCCGGGCAAAGCAACATCAATAATTTTAGAAATAAGGTTTTTCAATTAGAAGAAAATTTTTCTAAGCGGGGTCGCCCCTCGGAAGTGTTTGGCAAGCGCTCCGGGTGTATTTCTGCCATGAAAAGCTCTCAGTGAAAACTCATCTGCCTTGCAGATGCCGTTCGGAGTCGGCATAAAATCATGTAGGTCCCGTCCGGCCAATTTGTAGGGAAAATCAAGAGGAGCACGACGCAAATTGGAGGAGAAGCTCGGCCTTAGATCTCTTCGGAGGTTATCGCGCCATACATTTATTTTTTTTTTTTTTTATCGTGCAAACACATTCTAGTCACCCCTGGTCCACCTTTATGGCGATATCTCGAAAAGGCGTCCACCTATAGAACTAAGGCCACTCCCTTTAAGAATACTCATTAACACCTTTCATTTGATACCCATATCGTACAAACAAATTCTAGAGTCACCCCTGGTCCACCTTTATGGCGATATCTCGAAAAGGCGTCAACCTATAGAACTAAGGCCCACTACCTTTTAAAATACTCATTAACGCCTTTCATTTGATTCCCCTATCGTACAAGCACATTCTAGAGTCACCCCTGGTCCACCTTTATGGCGATATCCCGAAATGGCGTCCACCTATAGAACTATGGCCCACTCCCTTTTCAAATACTCTTTAATACCTTGCATTTGTTACCCATGTCCTACAAACACACTCCAGGGTTTCCCTAGGTTCATTTTCCTACATGGTGATTTTCCATTATTTTGTCCCCAAAGCTCTCAGTTGAGTATGTAATGTTCGGTTACACCCGAACTTAGCCTTCCTTACTTGTTTATTATTTAATTTTTAGGAAAATTTTAAAATGAATACTTTTCCAGTTAACTTCTTTGCACTTTATTACCATTTAAATATCGTAAAAACTGGTCATTACGGACAATAATTAAATTTTTGTGTTGATATTTTGAAGTGGCTTTAATTAAATGCAACCATGTGATATTTGAGCGGGTTTTGTGCATGTACGACATTTTTCATAATTTATTGTTACTAGAAAAGTGTGTGCACACTCAGCAAAGACTGCATTCATTTGAATGCTTATTCTGTGTTGAAAAATGTTTGTGTTTCATTCAATTTCTTGAAGGTTTAATGTGGCCATATAAATCGTTCCCGAGATGGTCGGGCTAGTACCTTAATGGTGCTGTGATACCGGAGCGTACCGGATCTGTATCCGGCAAAGAACCATCAACCTACAACAACAAGAACAACAACAACAACAAGCACCTTCTGGTACGCGAGGGGAATGATTTTTTCGACCTTGTTTCACTTTTCGGACGAAAAATCTTTTCCTTCGTTCTTGGCATCTAAACTGATTTCGCAGCTACTGTCTTAAGAATCGTTGTTTTATTTCGATAGTTTTAGTAAAGACTGTAAGTTATCATAGTTTGTGCTGTATAGTAGACTGGGTTGGTCCCCATACAAAAAAAAAAGTTGCTAATGTCCTAAATTTAAAGATTATGTTGAGAGGGTTTCGGAAAAAATTTTTTTTGATCCTTCGAAATACAGTCGAAAAGGTTTTTTCGTTGTAACTTGGTTATTTGACGTCCGATTTTTAAAATGGATATGTCATCACTTTGTTAGCTGACCTAATCATGTGAAAACGACTTTATAGCTTAAAAGGACATTAAACGGAAATGTGAAGCTTCTCAAGGCCAAAATAATGACATATCCATTTTAAAAATCGGACGTCAAATAAACAAGATACAACGAAAAAACCTTTTCGGCTGTATTTCGAAGGATCAAAAAAATAAAATAAAAATTTCAGAAACCCTCTCAACATAATCTTTAAATTTAGGGGTGGACATTAGCAACTTTTTTTTTGACCCAGTCTACTGTATAGCAAGGTAGTGATTCGGGTGTGGTATCTTAGCTGTCATTATATTTGTGCCATTTACAAATTTGTTTAAAAGAATACGTACCTACAAAATTCCTACCTCATTGATCTGGCAACCCTGAAAATGCAAAGGCGCGTGTCTTGAACAGATTTTTTACAAAAGTTTTTATTATTGATTTGGCGACGAGTTTAATAAAATTTAAAAAATAAAAACATTATTTCGACTTGAATAAACGTTAATCTTACTAGATAAGAAGAAATTAAAACAAAAAAATGGCACACTAACTGCTAAGCAAACCTAACCTCAAAATGGATGTGCACGCCGAGGAGCCTGGGGGCTCCTGGATACAACAATATAGAGATAGAAATAAAAAACCGAAAATCGATAACATTACACCGGATTTGACAAATGAGGAAAACAATACATTGTACACTCAACAACAAATATTCATAAACAAGCGAGACAAAATACATCAAAAAATATCGTGGATAAAAATAACATACAAGCAACAACTACTCAGCAAAATACACCAAAAATTAACGAAAACGAGGGTATAAATAATATCAATAAACATGCAGCAAATATGGCAGAAAATTCATATTTATACTACGATAAAGATCACAAAGGGCCATTTGTGGTATACATCGACAAAAAACAAAATGGACCAGAAAGAAACTCAACGCAGTAGCCGTAGCCAACCTTCTAAAAATTATTAATTACGAAGAAGTGGATGAGGTAAGCAAAGTAGGTTTTGGTAGAGTAAAAACTATTTGTAAAAATGCAGAAATACCAAACAAAATTTGTAATGATAACACAATTAAAAACAAAGGTTACGAACCTAAATATTACAACACTGCTTTTCAAAAACGGGTATCATTTTTGATATTCCAATGGAAATGTCAATGGAGGAACTACATAAAGACATTAGTTCAACAATACCTATAATGAAACTTGTAAGAGTCGAAAGAATAGATAAGGACGATAAAGAAAAACGAATTCTAACAAGACGTGTAAAAATCTTTTTTAAGGGACAAACACTACCGAACGAAATAATTTATGCACACACAAAAATAATGATAAAACCATTCATTACCATAACACAATGCTACAAATGCTTCCGGTTCAACCATTTTGCTCAAAATTGCAAAGAAAGGGTAGAACGATGCAAAAAATGTTACCAGGTACATCTTACAGAAGAATAGTGCAAAACAATAATGTGTGTTAACTGCAATTTTCAACATCCACCAACAGCAAAAGACTGTCCAGCACGAGTAAAAGCATATATAATCAAAAGAACAATCACGTTACACAACAGTTCATACAAAGATGCACATAAAAAAGTAACCAACATTTTGGGTAACAGATTTGAACTACTAGACAACTTTGAACAAAATTTTCCGCAACTACAGAAGAACGCAAACTAAAGGCCGCGGTACAATGACATTTTTAATATAGATGCGTTTAACACAAGCTTATGCATTCCAATAACATCGCCACAATCAACCAAGATGTTGCGTTTGTAAATATGAAGGAACTTCAGACTTGGCAATTGAATTTTAGTACGCCTTGCTCATTCACATACAACATTTCGCGGAGCACTGTTGTAAACATTCTCCTTATACAACAAAAATACTTTATAACATATTTTGTGTCGTATTCGATTGTTATATTGCAGTTTTCAAATGCGAAAAATGTTAGAAAAGTTACCAACCAGTGGAAAAAATAATTTCACTTGCAAAGTGTGCCAACACCCTTAGCCAAAGCAAATGTCAAATTCTTCTTCTTATGATTTGCTTGGAACAAAATTGGGGAGTTGGCTACTTTTCAATATCCGATGGCGCTGTCGCTCATTCTACCATTCTCCATAAAAATACGTGGAATCTACTCATAATGCATAAGCTTGTGTTAAACTCATCTATATGTAGAACTGCTTATGTGTCGGAGCTGAAACAAAATGTTGAAAACGGTACCACAGCGTACATCCACAAAATGGTGCCATATGCGAAAGTTGTTAAAAGCATCAACAAAAACAGACAGAGAGAACAACAAAACGCAATCAACACAATCAATGAATGGCGGGCGGCCATAAAACCAGTAACGGCGGAAATTACTATAGACAAAAATAAAATTAAAGACACACAAGAGTTACGTTCCATTGAGACTTGAGCGAGATACGGATAGAAATTTAACATGCAAATGCAACAACAACGTTGTGATCCTGATATTTATCTGGTTCAATTTCTGATCCGTATAGCAGTTCTGTTCGTTTCGTTTTCTGTAGTAGATTTTTTGACAGCTAACCACTTTTGAGTTGGTAGCACTCATGGCTCAACTATATGGTTGGTTCATCTCTACAGCAACAACATACATTTGTTCACATTGCCAAAATCAGAGTGTTGCTGTTAGACGAATGGAATGGAATGAAAACATAAAACTTAGCAGCATTTGTATGTAGTAAGAAAATGTTGTAAATTCGTTGGTTTTATTTTAAGTTTGCCATCTCCTTCTGACAATCCCTACTACAGTGAAATGAAAAAAATAAAATCAGCTGGTGAGATGAGTCAACCATATAGTTGAGCTATTGTAGCACTGAACTAAATATGTGTACATTTGTGTATACATAAAAGAATTCGCCATATTTAAAAGCAAAAACACTGAAAGAGTAAACAACTTGAAGATGATGTAAGGAAAATAAATAGTTTGCTTACGTGCGAAACTATTTAAATGTTAATAATTCTATCAGTATCTTAAAATTTTGTGTACGTTTCTTCTTATTTTCAACAAAACAGATGTTTTATATTAGTGCTGCCAGTTCTCATAAAGTTGATCCAGATCGTTCCAATGAGATTTGAGCCTGAGCCAGAGCTCGATAAACCAATGGAACGGCCCTAAGAAGTCTTTAATAAACTAAGTTTAGAAATAACAAAACATTTAGCATCAAATGTAAATGAGAGACTAAACCACAATACTATGGATTTACTGAGCAATATTCGTATTGCAATCAATAAAATTAACAATATTTTTGACACAACACTAATGTCCCATGACCCTAATGGCTGATCAGATTAGGATCTTACAATTTAACATCCAAAGCTTGAAAAAACAAGGGACAAAGAAATACTGGAAATTTATCTTTTAAATAATAATTTTAGATAATTATGGATATAGCCATATTAGCCGAAACATGGCTAACAAACAATTTTGATTCGAATATAAATAATTATAACTTTGCGTTTGCTAATAGACAAGATGGATATGGAGGAGTAGAAATTTACATCAGGAAAAATATTAAATTCACATTGTTTAAGATACCAAGTACAATTGAAAAAATCTGGATTACAACCATCAATCTTAAAAGGTATATAAACATAATAAGCGTATATTGTTCGCCTAGCATTCCAACTCAAGAATTTAAAATCGAAATGGAAAAAATATTTATTTTTTCAAGAAAATTTAATAACTTGACATTGATTGGAGGTGACCCCAACGCCAGAGCGACAATGTGGGACAATACATCATCAGCAATAGATGTCACATTTATAAACCATAATATTAGAAATACTTGGAAAACAACACATCAACTCACAAATAGTAATCATAAACCAATACTAATAACTCTATTCGAAGAATTTATAAAACCACAAAAATCCAAAAAAATTATTATGAGCAAAGTCCTAAAAGAAATAAATACATTGACAATAGGAAACCACTTACAAGAATTTAATAATGCGATTAAAAACACCATTAAAAACAATACAATCAAAATAAACCATAACAACAAATATATACCAAAAAAATGGTGGACTCAAGAAACAGAAAAATTGTTCAGACTAAAAAACGCAGCTCAGAAGAAATTTAATCAATATAAAACATTACAAAACAGTGAAGCATTGATTGTGACGGGGAAAACATTGATAGAACATATTAAAGAACAAAAAAGTAAAAATTTTAATGAATTCATCGATGAAATTTCACAAGCTGACTAGTTCAATGTGGAATAAAATAAAAAACCTCAAAAAATATAAATGTGAAAAAATATTAACAACAGTTGGAGTAATGACTAGAGGTTTACACCGATCACTTTATCGGCGGCGGCGGCGTAGACTATTATATACCGGCGGCGACGGCGTGGGCGGCGCACCGGCATACGCCGGTGTTCTTAGTTGAAAGAGATTAATTGTTTCTATTTAGAAAAATAATATTTAAGAAAGGTTTTGTTTGTATGTATCTAAGGAAATCAACGTGTTGGCCATTTCGGAAAGATCCGGGGGTTTTGCCTCAAGATCTCGCATACCGTTCAAAAATTTTCAGGAGTAGCTCTTTGCGGAAGGATTGTCCCTCGTTCACCTACTCCAGGCAGACTTCGATTCTAACCCCGGTCTTTGGAGTTGGTACTGCTGCGTCTGCTGAAGAGAAATAGAGATACATAAAATGGTCCACTTTTGTCTGTATATCTCGTACAAAAGTTTCACCTGGGGTAACTTCTAACAATCGCCGCGAACACAATTTCTTTAAATCATTTGTGACTGTTTGGCGGTCATGTACGAAGGCGACTTACGGTTGCTATTAATGGTCTATTAATACTCATGACTCGTGGCACAGGGCGAATCCAATCTTTTCGAGCTAAAATCCCCTATGATTAAGAGCTAAAATTCCCGATGTGCTAACAGTAGCAATCCCGACCACCAGTCGCTACCACGCCTCCTGATCCTCACACCATATTCCATCACAGAAGCTATAGGACTGCGACTTCGAAATCATATGTAACTTCGTCGATGTCAGTTTCCTAGAAGCTCTAGGTGTAGCTCCGAAGACTTTCTAACAGATGTTTTTGTCGCGATATGCTGCCGAGCTACACTAGAGAAACACCTTGAAACGTTAGGGAGTGACTATGTGGCCAAGGATGCCGCCCTCGAAATCATAAGCAGTCTAAGTGGATGTCATTGCGTAACTCATGGATGAAAATCGTATAATCCTCGGCGCATCTACATAATTAAAATTTTACAAGGACTCTGGATAAAATTTTTAAAATGTAGACTAAAGTTTATAGACGTTTATGTTCACAACATTGATTTCAATAGTCTTCACTAAATCAAAACGATATTTTAGAATGAAAGTCGACCGATTTTAAGCTGAAAGATGTTAACTGCTGTTTTCCGGCTTTATGATATAAGAGCTCATTGTGGATGGCCGCGTAGGTTAAATTTTCAGACTAGTTCGACTGTCCACGACGTTGGGGTAGTAGCATACACGGTCATTAATTCGACTGTCTTGGGAAAGCTTTTGCTTCACCACTTTGAGTGTTCTCGCGAAGGACAAAGCCTCACCTGGTAACTATATGATCCTACGTATTCACATTTGTAAAAGGAGCCGTAACGGGTAGGTGATATTTAAACTTGGTTGACAAGCTATAACCAATTTGATTCACTCCAAGGTACTAGTTTTGGATAGGGTCGCCAACTTTAGCAAATGTCAAAACGGGAGACTTGGGTGTTGAAGGATGAAGTGTGAAAAATCAAAATTAACATTTCAGACGCTATTGTATAGTTTCGCAAATAAACAACAGATTTTTGAATGTAAGCTTAAGTGATTTTTCAAACCCTTCTCATACGTACATAAATCTTCAACGTAAGTATAAGGTGGGAATCATTCAAAGGAGTGTTTAAACCCCTGAATCCTACTAAAGGATTTTGCATCACTGATTTCGCTTATTCTTTCAGCCAATCGCAATATAAAATTTTAAAAAAATCGGCACCTTTTTTGGGTAATTTGCTTTTTTTTTTAACAACTGAAGGACAATTTGAAAACATGTTCACCTTGGGTCATTTTATTTGAATTCATTGTTCATTATTTTTTGAATCTTTTAAAAAAAAAAAAATATGCAAAGTGAGCATATAAATTTATTATATAACTTTTCTTTTAGTGTTTTGTTTTAATAACTTGGTGAATTGGGTGATGCGAAGTCCGTGTTAAACTGACATCGAAAGCGCTTGTTTTTTTTTAAATAACTTTTGAACAGTTAGAAAGAGTTAAATTTCGCAATTAGTTTCTTATAACTGGCAGTGATGCGCATCCCTTGACACCCCTTTCGACCATATCCGCCCAATTTTCGACATGAGCAATAAATGGCTTAAACATACTTAAACGAATAGAAGATATAGTAACGCGCTGGGCGCCGCCGCCGCCGCCGCCACGCCGATATTTTTGACATTCGGCGGCGGCGTACAAAAAACGATCAAAATCGGCGGCGGCGTTTATCGGCGGCGTATATCTCTAATCCGGACAGCAATGTTATGGACAATAACATAACAAACAGATCTGACACACCATTAAAGGAAATGAATGTGGATAATTTCCTCAAATTCCTACACAGCAGAAAGATTAATTCAGCTAATGGTCCTGACCAAATTTCATATCGTGTGCTACTAGAACTGCAAGAAGCAGAAAAGAGAAAATTATTCAATATAATAGAAAGTATCTGGCAGGAAGGGTTGATACCACAAGCATGGAGAGAAATCAAAATCATACCGATTCCTAAGGAAAAAATCACAACAGATATTTACAAATACAGGCCAATATGTCTACTATCAATGCTGGCAAAAATAATGTAAGGCATACTAAAAACCCATATTGACAAGCAAATCGAAGAACACAAACTAATACCGGAAAGATCATATGGTTTTAGGAAGAATCGATCAACAGCACATAGTATAAATGACCTTATAAATACAGTAGCATATTACAAAGAAAACAAATACCAAGTAATGGCGGTCTGTATTGATGTAGAGAAAGCATACGACTCGGTAGACATTGGAATTCTTGAAAACATACTCAACGAAACCCAGATCAATCGCAAAGTAATAAGATGGATAACATCATTCTTAAGACAGCGTACACTTATATTAGGTAAACACAAAATTACAACAACAAATGGACTTGCCCAAGGGAGTGGATTAAGTCCAACTCTGTTTAATCTCTATACAGCACACATTCATCAAATAACTAATGAAAACTGTAAACTATTCCAGTTCGCGGATGACTTCTTCTTAGTATGCTTTAACAAAAAGAACGACACAACAATTACTAGAAATAAAAATACAAGAATTTATTAACGAATGTGATACAATTAAATTAAAATTGAATCTTAATAAAACCAAAACTATATTCTTCAACCAGAGAAAATCACAAATAAATATACAAATGATTGGCACGTCGATTGAGCAGGTAACTAACATCAAATATTTAGGAAGATATATTAGTACCAATAACGCTTGTATGCACCACATCAACCAGATAGTTGAGAAAACTAATAGAACATGCAAATTTTTAAATATTTTGAGCGGCTGTAAATTCGGTATAGCACCTCCGAAGACCTGACACCTGTATAAAGCTTTCGCGAGAGCTAAAATAGATTATGCGGCTTCCAATTTTGCTAATATCCCAAAATCGGCTTTACAGAAACTATCAATATGTAGTAATACCAATGTAAGACGTTGTCTTGGTCTAAAAGATTTACGCCAACACATGTTATATACCACATGGAGGCGGAGATGCCAACGATTTACAGGCTAGAGATGGCAACAGCTAAAGAAGTTATAAAATGTATAGCATACAACCTACCACAGCAAATTTTCGGGAACAATTTTTTTGTTTTACAATAACATTGTAAATTATCTTAGCATAACGTTCTTATCAAGAGCCATCTACTTCATTAATATGTGGTAAATTCATTTGCCAAGTGTATCCGGTTATATATACACTCATCATTGTGTTTTTTAAACGATTTTATTTAGCTTGACTCTGTGTAGCGAGCGTTGCTTACGAATTTTGTAATTGAAATTTAAGTAACTTCCCGATAAACTACAAGCGTATTTGTTTTTTAGTATAAACACCCAAATATTAATTACTTGATTAATCCCTATTTGTCCAAAGCAAATAAAAAAAAGATGATAATCACAGATAAATTAAGCAAAAATACTAGCTATTACAAAATATACCAAAAATACAAACTAATTTTTTACAGCATTGCAATAGTCAATCCTAAAAAACAATCATCAAAGAAAATATTTACAGACGACAATTTTTTCAAAAATTCGGCAAAAATAAAGAATGCGACAAGAGTATTATAAATACAATTTACAAGGAAAAAATACAACGACTAGAATCACAACAGTTCGAAATAATAGGGGGACTCATGAAAGCATATAAACTTATAAGGTGTAAAATTATATCCATTTACACACGCTGTTATATGAACGCACCTAGAAATACTCTTGATAAACTTGATTGTTTATCAGCTGTATTATTGCCAAACAAAAACTTTTTGATTGTTATACAAATTAAAAAATGCCAAGATTAAGTGAAAAATCAAAACTAAAACGTCTTTACTAAGATATTCTTGTAAATGACTTGCTGATGTTGGAGATTTCTGATGAAAATGCCTTCTGTAATGTCTGCAAGGTTGCATTCCTTTGAGTTTACCGCGTTTACACGATGAAATGAGCGCGTACATTTATACATTTATACGTTTACACACTTTATAAGGCATTTATACGGTTACATGAGTCCCCCTAATATTTACTGATGGATCAGTCAAAGATAATATAATGGGAGCTGCTTTTGTTCACGAAAAATTAAACACTACTAAATCATACTATAGCAATGACAAAGTGGCATCGATGGCAGCTGAATTAGTAGCAATACAAAAAGCGGTTGAATTTGCCATAATACACAATTTTAATAAAATAGAAATACTTACAGACAGCCTAAGCAGCATTTTTGCAATAAAAAATTAAGAAAGTGACAACCACATTGTACAAGAAATAATTGAAATATGTTATGGAATCGCATCTACAATGGAGCAGTAAGGAAGGCAGTCTGCATGATCTAGTAGTGCTCTGTGGCTAGTCATGTCGGCTGGGCGGGGTTCTTGCCAACCTTACCGTCCTGCGCCATAAACAGAAAAAATTCCTATCATGCCTTTTAAAAAACCGTCAAAAAGCGCAGAGACGACTCAAAACGCTTGAAACTCAAATTAAAACAACATCCGGTCGAACCGGATGCCACGGACAGACCGTTAAACATTCAAAATTTAAAATTAAAAAAAAAAACTAAACGCAAAAAAAAAATTTACAAAATTGACCGAACCGGAAATGACAATTCATGGAAAATCAAAAAAAAAAAATAGCTGAAATTTAGAAAAGGGGAAAAACAACAAGGGCCGAATATAATTTGGGGCGCCGCGGGTGTTGTTGCGACGCCCGGTGCTGATCCCACCCTCAAAATACATGGCCACCGATGCACCTAAATTTCCGGTGGCCCCTTACCTGTATACCATAGTACCTTCTAATTGAATGTAGACGTCAGCATTTCCATTATTACAAACTTTTTATTTCCAGTTCATTTTTAAAAGAAAACCAATGATAAAATTTTTGTTTGTTTTTGTTTAATTAATATAACGCTACAGCTCATGGAAGCAGTTCTTATGGTTCTTCTACAAAATTTTTTGTAAGAGGGAAAAGTTAAAGAAGAGCTCTAAGCCTTTAATAAGAAACGCTCTCTGCTTTCGCAGATTTAGCTATAAATATACGATGCTTTCGAACAATTGCAATTGTTGTCAGACTTCTACAGTATTCTTGAGCATTTCAATGCATTTTACCTGCATCTGGACAAAAAAAAAGTTATTTGTGTTTCCAATGCGTTTAATTATTTCATTTAATTCGTTTATACGCATTGTGTATAGGAAAGGTACAGACTAAAATTTTCTAAATTGTCTAAACTATATAGTATGTTAGCTTGCGAAGTTGAAAATCAGAGAAAAACTCTTATATCTCTATGTATGTATAAGTGTACTAATTTTCGATAAAGGCCATTGAAAATGGATAGACACCTTTAATTATTATGGGTATATAACACACAGATTGGCCTGTATAGTCTCTTAAGGATAAATATACATATATAGTCAATGCATTTATCACGATTATGCATTTGATATCAGATCCTTAATTTTTTTTTTCCATTTGATTTTAAATTTAATGATGAGCTTAAATTTAATTTTTCCAATTTGGGGTTGCCGTAAATATTAACTTTTCGTTAATCATGCACAGATGGTGCAAAAAGGTCAATGCTTATTGGCCATCAACGCCAATAGTTTTCGCCTTTCAAAAGTGCACTTCCTTATAATCTAAGTATTTTTAAACGAATACGCCCTTACATAGACTTTCATATGAACCAAGTACCGAATCAATTTTATGTAAAAAGTCTTAAATGAGGTTTATATTAAATACCTACATCTAGGTATACTTTTAAATATGTAGCATATGTACACGCCCTTACATAGATGTATGTATGTCGCAAGTAAAGACAAAAATTTTAGTAAAAAGGTCTTAAATGAAACTTATATTCCATACTTATATCTATGTATACTTTGAAATGTATAGCGAACGTACACGCCCTTACATAGATGTACATACGTATGTCGCAAGTAAAGACTAATGCGGCAGTTACTCACGAACGTACGTACCAAAAACGTGTCAGCTGACACGACCTATCTTATGAGTGTGCAATGTAAACGAAAACTCACCGACGTGCAACGCCCGTACGTACGTAGCCCGGAACGTAGAAATCAAAACAATTTTGATTTTTTCCGTAAGAACGTGTCAGTTGATCGCTCTCTCACTAGACTGAGTTGCCTAGTGAACTTTTGTGCGCTAATTTTTGACCGTTTGTAATTTTATGCAAAAACACCTAATTAAAGTTTGAAAAATTGTGAAAATAATTCGAAATAATTATGTGAAAGTGCTGATTATAAATATGTAATCTATTTATACTTGTTTAATATGTATTCCGGCCTTTTACAATATCAAAAATTAAATTGGAAAAAGTTGATGTTTCCATAAGCATACATGCAAAATGGTCAATGGCAACAGTGCTTATCTGCAAACAATACACACACAAATATGTTATGTACATGTACACAGACGCACACTTTGATTCCTACGGGCTTGAGAGTTCGGTCAAACGTGCTTCGTACGACAAACGTCCTTACGTACGGCACACGTCGGTGGGTAACTGCCGCATAAAAATTTGGTAAAAAGTCTTAAATGAGATTTATATTACATACCTACATCTATGTATACTTTTAAATGTGTAGCAAACGTACACGCCCTTACATAGATGTACGTATGTTGCAAGTAAAGACTAAATTTTATACAATAAGATTAAAATGGGGTTTATCTTAAATACCTACATCTACGTGGATTATCTATATGTAGTATTTTTCTTTCTAAAACCCAACAATGGTTTACTAAATTAAATATGAGAAGAAAAAGAATTGGTTTCCGTATTACGGAACGAACTCACCAGGTTTAGTTGCTGGTCTTGGTGTCACGTTGGTTTCGTTGCAGCAGGCCTATGTTCGGCGGCCCTGCTGGTTGTTGTTACTAAGGCTGGTGGTGTCGCAGCAGGCCTATATTCGGCGGCCCTGCTGGTTGTTGTTACTAAAGCTGGTTGGTGTCCAGCAGGCCTATATTCGGCGGCCCTGCTGGTTATTGTTACTAAAGTTGATGCTGCAGCAGGCCTATATACGGCGGCCCTACTGGTTGTTGTTACCAAGGCTGGTGCTGCAGCTGGCCTATATGCGGCGGCCCTGCTGGTTGTTGTTACCAAAGCTGGTGGTGGTGGCCAGTCCGGTGGTTGTTGTGCAATTGGGTAGGCGCAGCCGAGGGGATTGCGGTTGTGGTTGCGCGGTCAAGGTGGTTGTTGTGGGCACTGGCGACGTTGTTGGCGCAGTTGGCGGTGGTTGCGCTAGGCCCACTGAAAGAGCATGCTTGATGGAAACGTTGTTTCTGGTTGGCGCAGTTGGTGGTGGTTGCGCTAAGCACACTTAAAGAGCGTGCTTGATGATGCGCGGTTCCTAAACAGTTTTCTTGCGCCGTCGTTCAGTTATTGCATCTACTGCCGAAATGAATGAGTGCTCGTTGTTAGTTTGAAACTCCCTGTAGCATTGGTATGGCCGACAATTAGTTTGGAGGCAACTGTAGCTTAGTTCAGACCCAGAGAAATAAACTCGTGCAATTTTCTCACATACACAGCCGCCCCCCTTTTTTGTGAGCAATGAAAAATAAATGGTTATGTAAAGTGTAGCAGACACATTTAGGATTTAGCACGATTCTTTCGTTTTTCCTTCCGTAAAACTTGCACCTTTCACCAAACTGCTGCGATTTAGTTTTTTTTTTTTGTTTTTATAAACGCATTAGCGGCATCTCCTTACACAAATGAATTGCAGTCAATTTTCCACATAGTTCTAACGCCAATATGCGAGAACTGTGCCGCGAGTTTTGCTTAAATTTAATTTTTCCAATTTGGGGTTGCCGTAAATATTAACGTTTCGTTAATCATGCACAGACGGTGCAAAAAGTTCAGTGCTTATTGGCCGTCAACGCCAATAGTTTTCGCCTTTCAAAAGTGCGCTTCCTTATAATCAGTATTTTTAAACGAATACGCCCTTACATAGACTTTCATATGAACCAAGTACCGAATAAATTTTATGTAAAAAGACTGAAATGAGGTTTATATTAAATACCTACATCTAGGTATACTTTTAAATATGTAGCATATGTACACGCCCTTACATAGATGTACGTACATATGTCGCTAGTAAAGACAAAAATTTTGGTGAAAAGGTCTTAAATGAAATTTATATTCCCTACCTACATCTATGTATACTTTTAAAAGTATAGCAAACGTACACGCCCTTACATAGATGTACGTATGTCGCAAGTAAAGACTAAAAATTTGGTAAAAAGTCTTAAGACGGCCCATACATGACAAAAAAGCCATGCCCAAATATAAAACGACGGAATTTGTGCAAATGAAAATTTTGACATACACGGCCCAAAAACACTGCGCAATATTCATTTTTAATGTAGCGCAACAAATGAAACATGTGTTTTAATTATATAAAAAAGGCACTAATTGTATAAAAAAAAACACTATTTTTTTCCCACAGTGCTGGTAATTCACAGTATAAGTCGAAAAACTCGCACCAGAAGCGTTTATTTTCCATTGTATTTATAATTTTTATATTTTAGTTGCAAGACCAGCTCAACTCTAAGCTAGCTAGTGTTTTAATTGTAATAGCTTGCAACGAAATACAGCTTATATTATCAGGAACCACAGGTAAACTGTGGAAGATTCACCACACACGAAGAAAAAAGTATGTGCAATATTTGCAGACATGCGTAAATATCAAAATCGTTTTGATTTTAGCGCAGTTCTCTGCGCAAATAGCGCAACCAGTGCACACACCGGGCAAATCCTTGTGCAAATTGGTAATTGGCACAAGGATACTTGAGCCGTGTAATTGGCGTATAAATGAAATTTATATTACATACCTACGAGTAAATGAAGAGGGGCAATACAACTTTTATATTTTTTTCTACGAATATTCTTATGTTATTTAGCATTTGCGTGAATAAAGAAATTCATATTTCTCTATACTATAGTATTTATACATAAAACCAGTGCGCGGTTGCATTTTATCAGAGTTGCCATAGTAAAATTTTATTATCAGTTATTTGCAGGGCATTTTTTAAGTAATACGAACGTGGCCAAATGGCCACGTAGTAGTCCGCCGTGGCCACGTAGTAATCATAATCTGGCCACAACTAAATTTCGAAAATGCGTGAACAACACCTAATTGAAATAATGTCAGAAATTTTCTGAACATACATGATTTCCCCAAAATGTCAAAAAATATATAACTTGCTAATTCTAATGAAGTTTTTGGTGCTAATCGAAGAAATTTATCAACGAATGAATGATAATTAGAGATGGGAAAGGGGTAAATACCCAAATGGTAAATACACGGTAAATTGGTTATACATGGTAAAAATGGGTAAAGTCCCAAATATTTACCCAAAATAAATACCCACGACGGCCACCGTGGTGTGTTGGTAGCGTGCTGCGCCTACCACACCGGATGCCCTGGGTTCAAACCTCGGGCAAAGCAACATCAAACATTTTAGAAATAAGGTTTTTCAATTAGAAGAAAATTTCTCTAAGCGGGGTCGCCCCTCGGCAGTGTTTGGCAAGCGCTCCGGGTGTATTTCTGCCATGAAAAGCTCTCAGTGAAAACTCATCTGCCTTGCATATGCCGTTCGGAGTCGGCATAAAATCATGTAGGTCCCGTCCGGCCAATTTGTAGGGAAAATCAAGAGGAGCACGACGCAAATTGGAAGAGAAGCTCGGCCTTAGATCTCTTCGGAGGTTATCGCGCCTTACATTTATTTATTTATTTTTAAGGGTAAAAATAATCTTTTGGAAAATATGGGAAACCAACACACAAATTCATTCCAAAATGTATCCAATTTGTCCTATATTGGTGGGTAGTTATCCATTATGCTATCGGTTGAATTAGCTTTAATCTGTAATCCAGCGTTTTTCAAAAATATTTAGCCAATAATGCATGCCGTTGCAAATATTTAAGTTTACCCAGTAAACATTTTGAGTCGAAAAAGAGTCGGAAAAATATCTAAATTGGAGCCTTTACAGCCGGTATGTGCTCATTTGGGAGGCCGAAACCAATGTATTTCCTTCTTGCAATGGTCGTCCTATATGAGCCTATTAACGTAAATCATTTGAGCCTAAAAAAGATGCTTATACAATAGGGCGGGTCGATTTAAAAATCGCTCATTGCTCTGTGAAAAATAAGGAACTTTGACGAAGGAACCATACCTCTAAAACGAATTCTGATGTCCCCCCCTTTGGGTCGAACTTTTGGGTAGGGGCAATTTTAATTCTACCTGCTGTGTCTTGTGGTGGCTTAAAAAAACAACACAAGTAATTTTACGATCTGCAATTGTGTCACAGTGATACCTTCATTTTTTAAAACGGTTGAATAAAAAACCCACACAACTATGTTTACGACATGCAAATGCATCACAGTGATGCCTTGCTTTTAAAAGGGGGTTGTAAAAACGCTAATTTCTAATAATTTTTTTAATTTCTTTTCTATTACTAAGTTAAATTCATTTTTTCATTTACATATGTTCTGACTAAATAAATTTCTAAAGAGAAAAATAAACTCCAAAAAGAAAAAAACATAGGCATTTCAAAGTGGGATTTTTCAAAATTTGCAAGTTCGGCCCAAAGGGGGGGGACATCAGAATTCGTTTTAGAGGTATGGTTCCTTCGGAAAAGTTTCTTATTTTGATCCCTAGAATATGATTTTCACAGATCAATGGGCGATTTTTTTGCCTCCCCATAAATCGACCCGGCCTATTATACAATAAAAGAATAGGAAGGGTAAAAATAATGTACAAATGTAATTCATTTTGTATTAAAATGAACAGTGATCGTAACAAAGTTTCAAAATTTGTTCCAAACTCGCTGTGACGAAGATAAATAGTTGATAAATGACCATTTTTGCATGCAAGATTAGGAGCTTTTAGGCTGTTAAGTAAAAGGCAAAAATTAAATTTTCTTTTACCCTCCTACGCGTTTCGACGCTTTTCTGATTCCTATATTGCCCACTTATTTTGGATTCGTTTCGGATTCTTAAATTATGAGCGCCGTGAGCCTGTTTGTTTGGGTAAATATGTGTCCCTTATAAATATTCTCTTACAGTTCTGGAGTTTAATATGGTTCAAAAGCTTCAAAAATGCTATCACCTTAGAGTCTTTTATGACTCCGATTTGATGAAATTATAAACAAACGAAAAATATTAGAATTAGTAAACTAGGCAGCTCCGGAAAAAAACTCTGAAATTTTTCTGCGACAATTTATTCTAAATAAATAATTAACTCAACTAATACTTATTTCATTTCTATCTTATCCTCATGTGAGTTTTATCACATTCTCCCCTATGTTTTCCGCTTCGGAAGTAGTGTCATTAAAAGGCTCAAAATTAGCAGTATATGACGCCAATAAGGCTCATATATGATATCGGAAGAAGGTCTGTATAAGACTTATGTTAGAGGCAAAATATAAGCATATAGCATTCGCTTCAGGTTCCTAAATGAGTTCATAACGAGTGCAAACGATCCAAAGTTTGGACTCCTTTCAGACTAATTGTTGACTCCGAGTGTTTGCTGGGTTGTTTGTTTAAAATAAAAACGAAATTTTTTTAATTTCAAATGGTGTATAAATTTAATTGCTGAATTGTAATTCCAAGCAGCCTCGATTCAAACGATTTTTAAATACCCAAAAAAAGATACAAAAAAGGAATATTCCGGGTATTTTCCCGGTATTTACCCATAAAAATGGTAAATACCCGGTAGAATCCCAACTCTAATGATAGTTCATCAAATATACTATCAATGAGGATTTATATGGAAAAGAACATAGGTACTCACGACTTCCGTGACATATAAATTCTACAAATTCTGCACGTGCTCGAGGATTTTTGTCAGCATATAATAAAAAAATTTTGGCCAAGTATGTAATAAGTTGGATATGAAAAATAACTATTCCTGGGATTACTTGTTTTATTGCAAATGTTTTGGTATGAGTGAGTCACAACCACGGTTGCCACAGCATGTTTTTTTTTTTTACCAAAAATGGCAATATTCAAAAGCTGACCGGTATGGTCAGTCATGTCGAGGAGATATTTTTCTTTTGGCCACCTAGTGAAAAATCCTTAAAAAATGCCCTGGTTATTTGTATGCATTATTTTACTTTTGGCAACTCTGTTCGATCGTCATCGTGTCGTGATCACGGTCGTTAAAAAACGAGCAATAATCGGCTGATGGTGGTCCGCAAACGCATTGCAAAGCATAGTACAGGTCTACAAGTAGGATATCCCTGCAAAAATCGTTGGATTATGTGGTCCACTGGAGTACTTACCATTATACTCCACTGTAATGCAGCAATGGACCAACTCATGTTTCTACACGAACATATTGTAAGCCGATCATTGCTCGTTTTTTACGTTGTCATCACTACACAATGTTTATTGGACTGTGGGTACTCCATGGATTACTCTGATGTAATGCGGAGCTGGAGTATATGGTCCGGTCCTAGGACATCGCAATGTTAATTGGACCATATTTTTTGTATGAATTGTGATAAATTTTGGAGCACTCGGTTGGTCCATAGCGAGTACTCCATACATGCATGCATGGAGTACTCGCGATTTTTGCAGGGATGTAGCAGCACGCACATACACAGCCACGCTCACCTGATAAAAAGCTTGTTCTTGTTCGTTTTTTTTGTGGATGCTATTTGGCACTGTTGTACTTCTTAGGTCCAAGAAAAGTGTAGTAGCTGCTAACGAAAACTGCGTAAAATTTGTATCGTAAAATTACAATGAAATGCCCTTAATGCCAACAAAAGTTACCAGTGAGGCTGAACTGGATCGATTTCGCCAACCTTAAGTTCATATGCTTATTCATTGTTTTTTGTTATGTAAAGATGGCGCAAACATTAATTTATTTTTTTTTCTTTTTCTTAGGCTTTGTCTATACCTTACTTTAAAGTTGCTTTTAATTCGATTGTACTCAGTGTTTGGAGATAGTAGAAATTCGAATAGCATTGCGAATAATAGCCTAGCTTTGCTTAATGTCCTATGCAGGCACCATAAAGGTTTCAGCGTGGTGCACTTTAATGCTCGTAGTTTAAATGGTGAAAAGATGGATGTAGTCAGAGCGATATTTGAACAATCTAGTGTTGATATCATTTGTGTTTCCGAGACTTGGTTTAAACCTGAAATACTTGATGACCATTTTGACATAAAGGGATACGTACTCTATAGGATGGATAGAAAGGTAAAGAAAGGTGGTGGTGTTGCTATGTATTGTAAAAAACATCTCAAGTCGAAAATCATATCAAGTATAGCTGTTGGCGTCACTGAGAACTTGCTAGTTGAAGCGCCTAGTTCAATGTCCAAAGTCCTTATTTCGTGCGTCTATAACCCTAATAAATTGTGCAACGTGAAGGAATATTTTACAATGTTGTCCTCGGTCGCAGTTGATTACACTGATATAATTATCTGCGGAGATTTTAATGTTAATCTCTTATGTAGTGACCCGTATACCTGCCGTTTGTTAGACGATGTTTCAAGTGTTGGTCTTGAAGTGGTTAATGTGTGCGTACCAACAAGGTATGGACAGAACTTCTGCCCCAGCCTTCTTGACTATTTCATTGTGTCCGATACGTCTAAAGTCTTAAAGTTTGATCAATTATCCTTTATTTCAGACCATGATCTAATTTTCTGTTCATTTGATGTAGTGCTCGATAACCACAGTGCAGTAGCTAGACCATCCATTTCACCAGATTATCGACGACTAGACGTAAATAACCTTCTTGGAGACATCTCCAGCATAAATTGGTCTGCTTGTTGGAGCTTGAGTTCGGTTCATGAAAAGCTGAGATTTTTAAATGAAATTATTTTATACCTCTATACAACTCACGTTCCATCTCGGGTATATAGCAACAGATCTTCCTCTTGCCCTTGGTTTAATAGATCCGTCCGTGCTATGATTATCAAGCGCAATAAGCTTTATTCCCTTTGGAAGAAAAACCGAAGCGATGCAAATACTACAGTAAAATGTTGAATATATCGTTGCCTAATCATGTTTTGTGGCGTAATCTGAAAAAACTTCGTGTACATGTGAGTGAGAGTTCTGACTGTTCCCTTAATCCTGAAGATCTTAATGCAGCTTTTGTGAGCCAAGCTAACCCGTCTTGTCTTAATACCAGTTTCTCAACCCCTCCCTTATATGTGGTTCCTGTTTGTCAAGTATTCGAGTTTACAGCTGTTTCGGAACTTGATGTGGCGAGATGCATAAATAAAATAAGGTCCAACGCAATCGGTCAGGACAATATACCGCTCAAATTTGTTAAAATAATTGCCCCGTACATTCTTCCTACATTGACGCATATTATCAACCACAGTATTACTACCTCCTGCTTCCCTGATATGTGGAAGATTGCCACGGTTATACCCATTGCAAAAACTAAGCTTGCAGATTGTCCTAGTGACTTTCGGCCTATCAGCATTTTGCCAGCACTCTCGAAAGTCTTGTTGTCGGAACAAATTCAAGACCATGTTTGCAAACATAGTCTGCTATCACCATTCCAGTCAGGCTTCCGATCAAAGCACAGTTGCTCCACGGCTATCATGAAAATTTTAGACGACATCAGGGCACCCTTTGACAAAAACCAGTTGACTTTATTATGCCTACTTGATTTCTCAAAAGCCTTCGACTCTGTGAACCATGACCTGCTGTGCTTAAAATTAAAAAATTATTTTGGTTTTGATGACTCCGCAGTGCGGCTCATGCAAAGTTATCTGACGGGTAGATCCCAGCTTGTCAAAGTCGGCTCCGAAACTTCAGGTCTAAAACCACTATTGGCAGGGGTACCCCAAGGCTCTATCTTGGGTCCACTACTTTTTAGTATTTTTATTAATGACATATTTAATGCATGCCAGCATGCTCATATGCATGCATATGCTGATGATGTCCAACTATATTTGTCGGGAAATCATGAGGGGACAAACGATTTATGCTCAAGATTGAATAATGACTTAACATCCATATTTGAATGGGCTAGGAAAAATGACTTATGCATGAACAGTGAGAAATCATACGTGCTGCCTATATCTAAAAAACGAATAAGTTTCTCAAGTATTCCGCCCTTGCGCGTTGCCAGTAAATGTCTCAAACTCGTTTCAAAAGTGACTAATCTTGGTTTTATTATTAACACGACGCTGTCCTGTGATGATCATGTAAATTCGGTGGTTAAGAAAGTATACAATATCTTAAGAAACTTACGAATGTCTGCTATTTATACTCCGGTCAATGCTAAAAGAAAACTTGCAATTCAATTGATTATGCCGATCATTTGCTACTCTGAGCTAGTATACAGTAAACTGAGCTCCCAGTCTGCTCATAAAATTGATGTAGCATTTAATCATGTTACACGTTATGTATTCGGCTTAGCTAGATTTGATCATATATCCAGCTGGAGAGCGCGTCTACTGGGCTGTGAAATCTTCGAATATCTGAAAGCTAGAAACAGCATTTTCCTTTGTCAACTTATCATGTATAAGGAGCCTAGTTACCTATATTCCCCAGGTCTGCTCGAATCAACGACCTAATAGTACCAACTTATAACTATCTAACATCTGGACGGCTATTCTTTGTCAATGCTATTCGCCTATGGAACTCTATTCCAGTATCCGTACGTAGTAGTCTAAATAAAAGCAACTTTAAAAATGTTCTTTATGCTCATTTTAATTGAAACCATTATACTTATTGAGTTTTCGCCATCAATATGTATGAGTGTATACAATGTTTTGTTATTGAATTTAATTATTTGTTTATTTTAGATACTAGTAAATTACGATACTTCTCTATGTTTAATGTGATAATTTAACATACATAACCCTCTGTTATGACTTTTGTTCTTTTTTACATTGCGAATTATCTTTTTGTACTAATACTATTTTTGCAATAAATGTTGATGATAATGATTTACTTTCAAACGAGCACTTAATTACATCCCTCTTTAGAATCCATATGTTTTCGACAATTTTAATTAACAAATTGTGATACTTTATTTCCGGGGACGATTGCTAAAACACGACCAAAACCGTTGGGGGAGTTATTAATAGACGCGTTTTTGCGCGCTTCCGATAATTCGAATACTTTTTCGCCTTTGGGCTATTGATAAAAGGACAAAACGCGTCTTTTAATTTCTCTTTCCACATTTTTGGACGAGTTATTGCAGTCAACCTCGGTTTCAAACTATTTTTCGCGGAGAACTTTCGAAGGGGTAGAAAAGCTTAGCACCCGTGTTTGTATTCTTAATACTGGAATAACTACGCGTCCTCAGGTATCCCAACTCAAAACTTTTGTATAATTTTCTGTAGGACCCATATACGTGCACTACATTTTCATACTAAATTCGTTCAAAAAAGTTACCATCACAGCAACCCATATTTGATATTCCACTCCTTTTTTGTTTCCCTGCGTCGCTTCCAACGACAGCAACCCCGGTAATTTTAACACTTCGTTCAGTGCCAAACGCATGTTCCACTGAGTTCCACAATAGTTTGACACTGACCGAAGTGTCAAACTGCAATGTGTTAGAAAGAGAAAGGAATTGCTTCCTTCTCATACATATCAGACTTGTAAACCTGTACTATGTTGCAAAGGAGTATTCATAGTGTACCTATACCAAGTGTGTCAACTAAGCGATAAACGTCAAAACTACAAACAGCCTCGCTCACCTGATGCAAATCTCAGGTTTAGAGTTGCATTTTTGGTACGTAAGAGTACTTCAAGCTGAGTTGCATTTAATAGTTAAATAAAACTTTGTATTATTTACAGATGTAATAGTTGCATATATTTCCGCGGAAATAAGAATACTAGATTTGTAGGCTGCAACAATGCGGAAACATACGGAAAGCAAAATTTATTTAAATTAGAGTCAAAATATGAAGCGCCACACGTGTAACATGGAAAAATTTCACTTCTAAGGCTGTTTACACAAATGCATAAGGGCAAAATTATATAAAACGCTTTGGTCACTTCAAAAGCATATATGACACTACTTTATTTTTGCTTGGATTTCAAGCTAAAAAAACTAACGAAACTTTATCGGAACTTCAAAACAAAAAAAAAATTTCTATCATGAAAAAGCGAGGCTACTATTCCCCCATAATTAGCGAGTTTGTCATGTTTTTGTTTATGTTTTACATTTTATCTTTACATTAACATTTTTAACAATAAAACAATGCAAATAACACGCGCAAATTATTTCTTTCTCTAATGGTTCACTTTTTTCACAAGAAACTTGATTCTAATTGTGTTTTTACGCACCAAATTTCCAAACTAAAAAAAAACTTTCATTTGTCTGAAAAAAATAAAGAAAAAACGGCCGAATGTCAAAAAAAAACCTGTCGAAAAACAAACTGGCTCGTTTGTTTTTAATGAAAGGTTGTATTTTTCTTGTATTTCGTTAGTTTTTTGAAATATAGTTTAGCGTAAGCACGCAACCAAAGCATTTATGTAAATTTTTCGATACTTCGCCCGACAGATGAATTAATGAATGCAATACAACCAAAGCGTCTGTTTAAATCCGCCTTAATTTTTGTAGCTGTGAAAGCCTCCTGCAAATATAATAATGCTGTAATTGCAAACAAATCAAACTCCTATATGACGCTACTTTATTTTCTATGTATTTTTCTTGTATTTTCTCATATATTTTTGTCGAGGGAGCCAATAAGGTTTCAATACTGGTGAAAGTATGTGAACTATATTTGAAAAAACTAACGAAATACAAGAGAAATTCAACGTTGGTTCATTAAAAACAAACAAGCCAGTTTGTATTTCGATAGGGTTTTTTGACATTAGGCAGTTTTTTGTTTATTTTTTCTGACAAATGAAAATTTCGTTTTTAGTTTCAAAATTTTGTGCATAAAAACACAATTAAATTCAAAGTGTAAATTGTGTGTGCAAATGAGTTTTCAATAAGTGTACATTTTTCAGTTTTTCATAGTGAACTTGGCTACAGAAATTCAAATTAAAAAGTTTTTCACGATAATTTGAAAAACTCTACGTTTTCTCTGCTTTTTACAATTATAGGAGCAACCCTCCGTAATAAATTAAACTTTTAATGAAAATCAATAACTCTGAACTGAACACTTTTCGCCATGATATAAAATTAAAATGCTGTGGAACAGGAGCAACACTTTTGTGACTACATAAACCCTGTTTCAATCTTACGTCTCTGCACAGAACCCTAATTGACCTTTTTAACCGAAACAACAATGGCAACCCAGATTTTCCCGGTCTGCCCACTTAAGCGAGTGCCTGTCAGAAAGAATTCAGCACACTTGTACTTGTACACTATGGGAGTATTGTTAGAGTACTCCAACATGAAGAAAATGGAACACATAATCCAACACTTTTTGTAGGGTGGTGACAAAATGTACAATACCAACGCTAGTTCCTTAAACGAAGTAAATTGGAACTATTATCAAAGTACACTGAAGAATTGGCGTTGGCGTTTTAGCTTTCGAGCTGGCCAAATAATTCGAACTGATTCGACCTTCATCGGTATTTTATATACGCGCAATGAAGTAACTTAAATAACAAAAAAAAAATCCTTCTTAACCCTAGCGGTTAGGGGGCTTAGGATATACCTGCGGCAGGTACGCCTGTCGTAAGAAACGACTAGAATACCCAAATGATTCAAGGGAAGCTCTAGCGACCTCAAGTTCCTCATGGATCTACGGGGTGGGAGGGCAGAATGGCCTAGAATGTTTTATATGGTCATACTAAACCTTTCCCGAAATGGTCGGGTGATCGGCAAAGGACCATCAACATCGATAACGCCCAAAAACCTCCGGGGAGTGCCTTAATCGCCACGACAACAACAACAAAATATTATCATCAAAAAAATCGATTGCTTCGCATTAAAAAATGTGTACTCATTCATTAAAGGTTTATCACGTAAATTTTAATATGGAGGATAAAATTTTGTATACAAAAAACCATTGCTTTCTATTGCTTTTCCCTTTTTTAGCAAATCTATTTAGCCTTTCCCTGCGCAGCAACTGATTCCATCGCTTTCCGCACAGTTTCCTCATCACCTAGAAACTTCATAGATACGACTGGTCTCAAACAATCGTCCAATTCGTAGACAAATGGTATCCCGGTTGGCAGGTTCAGTGTCATAATTTGATCTTCGGATACATCTAAATAATGTGGTGGATGACAAGTAGAATACTCAAAGCACGAATTTTTTATTCACTTACCATCCAAATGTTTCACTATACCCCGCAAGCTATTACCATGGGCCGCGATAATAATTGATTTGCCCTCTTTTATTTGTGGTACAATCGTTTCATTCCAATACGGCAAAGTTCGCTCAATTGTTAATTTAAGAGATTCAAACATTGGAAATTCATCCTTACATGGACCATCAGCATAACGGGGATCATTAACAATGATATCATAGTATTTATGATTCTTCTCCATTGGTGGAGGGGGTGTAGCAAAACTTCTACGCCATATTTTTACTTGATCTTCACCATACTTGGCAGCAGTCTCGGACTTATTGAAACCAGTGAGGCCTCCATAGTGTCGCTCATTCAAACGCCATGTCTTGCAAATTGGTATGTTCGTTTGTTCGATTTCTTTCAAAATCACGTCCAATGTAATGATAGCCCGGCAAAGCACGGATGTGTGTGCTATATCAAATTTATAATTACTTTCCTTCAATGTTTTTCCCGCTATTTTGGCTTCTTGCAAACCCTTCTCAGTCAGTGCTGCATCGTACCAACCACAAAACTGATTCTTTTGATTCCATTCCGATTCACCATGACGTATCATGACAATTTTATATTTTCCAACATTTTTACTTGTCACCCTTGTCACGTGCGATTGTCGCACATTTTTGAATTTTTGCGCGGGATCCCAACGCTTCCGTGGTATGCAGGCATAACAGGATCCTGCAGATGAGCAAAATTGCCGGATGAAAGCATGTCCAAATTTGGTAAAAAAGTTCAACCGCAATGCCATACTGTGCGAAATAAAATCAAAAAATCCCCAGTTCAGCTAACAGCTGATTTTTTCGACAGTCCTGTGGTAAATTTTTGAAGTCAAAGATCTAAAAAACCAGTATTTTTTACGGCCGGCTTCAACGTTGTTCTTGTTGTTGATAGATTCGGTAACAAGTCCAACCATTTTGGGAACGATCCCATCGATTTCATGTCGTTATGCTTTGGCGTATTTACAGGGCTTTCACGGTTGACCAGAATTCACCAGCAGAGAGGTTGCAGTTTTGAGGATGCTCTTCCCATTTGGCTCCTTTGTGTTCCGAAAGGTAATCATTCTCCGCATTTCTGATTAGGGCGTCTTTCTGCCGCACAAACTCACGTCCTCTCGCAAGGGCTGCAGCGTTAGCTGGAAAATTTCCAGAATTCTATGTTGTTGTTGTTGTAGCGATAAGGTTGCTCCCCGAAGGCTTTGGGTAGTGTTATCGATGTGATGGTCCTTTGCCGGATACAGATCCGTTACGCTCCGGTACCACAGCACCATTAAGGTGCTAGCCCGACCATCTCGGGAACGATTTATGTGGCCACATTAATCCTTCAGGCCATCCCCTCCCTACCCACCCACAAGTTCCATGAGGAGCTTGGGGTCGCCAGAGCCTTGTCTGTTAGTGAAACAGGATTCGCCGCGGATAGGTGAGGGTGACAATTGGGTTTGGAGAACCTTTATATTGCGCTGGCAACCTGAAGGGCTGCGCTACACAGCCCCTTGAATCTGGTATTTTGGTCGCTTCTTACAATAGGCATACCTACCGCGGATATATTCTGACCCCCTAACCCGCTCAACACCGATAAAACTCCCCAAAACCTACAGCGATCTTCTTATCGTTACAAGAAGATGCGAGCCGATGTAGAATCGAAGATTTTGTGAAACCCACTCCTATCGGACTTCAGTAGGAATGAGGAGATCAACAAAGGCGTGCTCCGTATATGTTTGGAAGCCATCCAATTTTTTTTTCTTACGGCAATCGGAGGTTATGAAATCGGATCAGTCTATCTAGGAATCATGAGTAGGCAGTCGAATGGAATTGTTAGCAACAGTCCCTAGACAACGCAGTTTATGAGTCCTGCGCGTATGATGGAAATGTCTAATGAACTTTAGCAGTTTACAAAAAGTGTCCTCTATCATGGGCTGTCGCATTCCTTGTGCCGGTGTGGCCTCCGTCCGAGGGTTGTCGTTGCGAAGCCCTAAACATCCAGGAAAGTCGCATCAACCAAGGTATGTTGTACACTTGCTTACTATACTAACGTGGATCATCTTAATGCTTCCGAAAAAAGTACTCGACATTGCTCCTGCTATGCGGCTGTGCGTGTTGTGCGGCATTCTGGATATCCTTTAGAGACATCTAAATTGATTCTAATGAATTCTAAATTCCTTCTCATCACGGTAGGCGCCATAAATCATCCGAAAAACTTTTCTGTCCAACACATCAAGGTTCATCTCATCTTACTTCGACACCGTCCATGATTCCAAGCCATAAATCAAGACAGGAATATAGGGGTTTTTTTGTCGAGAGAGGAATTTACTTTTCGATTACCTGTTCAGCCCAAAAAAGCATTTGTTGATAAGAGTTATTATCCGGTCTAGTTCTAAGGTAACACTGTTTCCCCTGCACCCAGATAGATAAAGTCCCTCACAAGCTATCATCCGGTGGCAAAATCCTGAGCCAGATAAATAATTTTGCATGTAAATGCAACAACAACGATTTGAGCCAGATAAAAGTCTGGTTCTATTTGTGAGCCAGATAATTTGTTAGTTACTTCTTTTTAGGTTGGCAACACGGCCTTTAATATACCTACTTTTTCAAAAATAGATGTCGCTGCTTAGCCTTTCGCCGTATGAGTTAAATGAAAAACAGCGGCGACATCTGCCGATCACATCTCACGTGTGCGAAAATTTCACGACATCTGCTTCTCAAGTCTCTCAATGATCCAGAGCATTCCCGTGAGAATTGAGCGTGAGCCGGAGCTGTAAAACTCACTGAAAGACCGCAACAGTCTCGAATGAGGTTACGGCAACACAGCAGTTTCAACATAAAAAAAAAAAAACAAAAAAAAAAATACTTGCTACTTTTTAAATTTCTCCTACAAAACGGGGAACGTACAAGTTTGAATTTTCCAAACACTGCAGAGGGGCCACCCCGGTTGGAAGTATTTGATGTTGCCTTTCCCGGGATTTGAACCAGGAATATCACGCTACAATAACTTTTCTATCATACTCGGCGAATAAGACTTAGAATGAGTTATGCAAATTTAAGAACGGTTTAAAACGAGTTTTAGGATAGAACGTTGTTTAATAAAATGTTTTAATTAACCCAGCAAAACTTTATTTTTCTGTCCGTTATTTTTTTGTTTAATTTTTCAAATTTTGTAGTTTTCATTTGTGTAACAAAATAAGTTAAAGTGTTATCTTAACTACATGTAAATACATTTAAAGTAAAGGATTGCCTTGGGGATTTTCCGTAAACACATAATTTCCCAATTTCGTCTTTTCGAACTTACAAAATGGTACGTTCGATGAGTTTTCATACATCTTTGCATCAATTTCGTTAAAAGCATGTGTAACGAGTAATGTTTTACCATCCAATAAAGCATTCATATCAGAGGCTTCAATCTGTTTTTTGTTATTCATAAGAAAGATGCTATAATTTAAACCGTAAAGACCAAAAATGGTATTCACTTCGCTGTATAGCTGAGACAAACTAATGAAATCTTTTGTTTTCCAATTTTCCAAAAACAAGCACGCCTTTCTACCCACACCAAATCTTGGGTTAATATCATTTGCTAAAATGATATTGACCCATTTCAAATTGGGCAAATCAATTTCTTCGTTAGAGCAAATGGTTAGCTCAACAACCACGCCTTTTATATCCGTATTTTCCACAATGATTTTACGCTTTTTACCAATATTCTGAGGCGTATAGATGAATATTTCTGATTTTATGGCAGTTTTTATCATATCTTGATATTTACCAATAATTTTAATCAACTGCTTTGATTCCTCTTTATTCGAATCGATTAACCGATAAAAGATCGTCACCGGATCAGTTGGTATAAGTTGAGCTTTTTTCTTAAGTTTTTGTATACGATTTATAACTTCTCGCGCTAGACCTTCTTCCAGTAATTCATCATTGGGGGTCATATCCATAAGCACAAGCACCTCGTTGTCACTATGTGCCTCTAAATTTGTGCCAGTCTTATCTGAAACACAATATATTACGCGTACTTCCTCAAGTTCAATACGTTGACCAAGTATATTGAAGTGTCCATTTGATAAATGTTTTTGTATATCATCATCATTGAGGGACTTAATTGCGGCCATAATAGACTTAAAATCGCCCTTTAAACGCTGGCCTAGTATCTAAATTGGAGAAAACGTTAATTACAGTTTTAAACGTTAAAACAGTTTTATTATATACACTTTAAGTATTGTCTCAATTAATAAATTGGTTATTCCGTGTGAAATCAATCATTGAAGGAGTCGGTTACAGGCAAACAAATAATATAAGCGATAAATAAAAAAAAAAGCCGATAATGTTTCTTCAATAAATAAAAAAAAAACCGGATTGAAATTACACGAAATTACCTTGTGATCCGGTTCAGCACGCAGTGTTATGCCATATTTCTCCTTATCTGAGCTCAGGGTTAATTTTCTTACATTCAATTCACTTAATATAAATGCTTCTAAACTTTTAATAGCAGTCAAGCAAGTCGTATCTTTATGTATGACAATAATTTCAGAAACAGGATATTTTATAGGTAAAGTACGTCGATCACGCATTACACGACCCAGTTCAACAACTGATTGCATTAATGCTACAGATTTTTCAATATCTTTGCGTATGAGACTGCGATTGCAAACAGGCATAAATTGAAAATGAACCGATGATGCGTTTTCAATAGCACCATTCGATTGGAAAAGTACCAAACGCTGGTATATATATTCAGAGAGGAAGGGTGTAAATGGTGCCATCATTTTAACCATTGAATAAAGTACATCGTATAATGTATCCAATGATTGTATGCATTCCTGCTTGCCCAATTCACCTTTTATACGACGACGATTTAAACGTACGTACCTGTAATTATAAATTAATTTATAAATTATTATCATTTTATAAATTGGATCGTATGTATGGTTGATTCCATATTAACGACCTCCTAGTACCTACCAGTTTGTCAATTGGTCTATAAATTTGGTCAGCCGTGGCACCACAGTATACAAGCGGTATTGTTTCATTTCCTTGGCCAGAAAATCGACTAAGGACTCTTTAAATGAAATTATCCAGATATCAAGTACAGATGATTCTTCGATATTATCGAAATGCCTTTTTTTATCATACATATACAGATGTCCATCTGAGAGGTCCTCTTTTTCAAAACGCGCAATATTTTGCAATAAAAATCTATAAGCATTATACCATGGTAAAAATACATCCTTGATTATATCTCGTACACCCTCCTCTTTAAAACGTAAATTCTCAGCTCGTACAACTGGCGAGTTAATCAAATATAAACGTAGTGCGTCAGCACCATATTTACACACCACCTCCATCGGATCTGGATAGTTTTTCTTACGTTTTGACATTTTCTGGCCATCTGAAGCCAAAACAAGTCCATTAGCAATCAAATTTTTAAATGGTGCCTTATTGAATAAAGCTGTCGAAATGACTAGTAATGTGTAGAACCAACCACGTGTCTGATCAATGCCTTCAGCAATAAAATCAGCTGGAAAATTATTCATAAAATCTTTTTCATTTTCAAATGGAAAATGTTGTTGTGCAAAAGGCATAGAACCGGATTCAAACCAACAATCAAAAACAGGGCTAATACGTTTAAGTGGTGCATTGCCAGGTATAGCAGATGGGATTTCAATTTCATCTACGGCCTCACGATGTAGATCAGTAATTTTCTTGCACGACAGTTCTTCCAATTGTTTAATACTACCAATACAGATAGTCTCATCACCAGATGGTGAACGCCATATAGGTATTGGTGTACCCCAATAACGATTGCGGCTTATCTAAATGTAAAAGTATTAGTAAATTTAATGCAAATATATTGAATACATACTTACAGCCCAATCACGCGCTTCTTTTAACCAATTCCCAAAACGTTTATCACGTACAAATTCTGGTACCCAATAGGTTTGTGAGCTACATGCTAACAAATTATTTGACATGTGTTCTACACGTACGAACCAAGATGGTACAGCTTTATATATCAAGGGTGTATCGGAACGCCAACAAAATGGATAACTATGCTTAACCTGTCCCACCGATACAATGTTTCCAGCCTCTTTAAGTTTAGCTATAATTTTTTTATCAGCATCTTTAACATATAAACCAGCGAAATCTGTAACCTCGTTTCTAAAACGGCCAGATTCATCTAATGGGCAAATCACAGTGCTGGACTTTGTAATAATGCCGGCGTTAAAACAAACGCGATAATCGTCCTCGCCAAAATAGGGAGCATTATGTACAATACCGGTACCAGAGTCCTCTGTAACATAATCATCTACTAGTATGCGAAAAGCATTAGCACTCTTGCCTTGTTCCACGAAGTATTGAAAGATGGGCTCGTAAGATTGATTAGCAAGTTTTTTTCCAGGAAATTTGTCCACAATTTCGTATTCACTCTCATTTTTATAAACATAACTTAAACGGCATTCGGCCAACACATAAAAACGATTTGTTGCTTTATCGAGCACCTTAAATATATATTTTATAATTTATTTAAACATTTAATTTTTTTGACATTTATAAATATACATAATGCATTATTTTATGTAAAAACTTTACCGTAAACCTACCTTAACGTATATCATATTGGCATTAACAGCGCATGCATAATTTGATGGTAGTGTCCACGGAGTTGTTGTCCATATGAGAAAGTATGTGTTTTCCAAATTCACCGCTTTTAAGGCCACTACAACGCATGGATCAACAACTTCCTTATAATTTTGTCCGGATTCGAAGTTGGAGAGCGCAGTTGTGCAAGCCGTTGAATATGGCATCACTTTAACTCCTTGATATACTAAACCTTTGTCATAAAGCTGTTTGAAAACCCACCAAATAGTCTCCATATACCATGGATAAAGTGTTTTATAATCATTACGAAAATCAATCCAACGACCCATCCGCGTGACTATTTCTTCCCATTCCTTGGCATACCTCATAACAATTTTTCTGCACTCCGAATTATAAGCTACAATTCCCATTTTTGCTACATCTTCGGGACCTCGTATATTTAAGAGCTTATCAATTTCAAACTCAACCGGTAAACCATGACAATCCCATCCAAAGCGTCTATCAACATGATACCCTTGTTGGTATGCATAACGTGTTACAATATCCTTAATAGTACCGGCTAATATATGTCCATAATGCGGTAGGCCAGTAGCAAAAGGTGGGCCATCATAGAATGTGTATCTTCAGTGAATAAGTGCATACATTACTCACTCAATATAACTTATTTAATTTGTTAATCATATTGCACTTACTTCGGTTTATCCTTAGACAATTGCATGCATTTCTCGAAGATTTTATTAATGCGCCATGTTTCCAAAGTTTTTTCCTCTTCGGCAGTAAAGTTGATTGTTTCCGGCACCCGGCAAACATCTTCTCTACTAATTTGGCTTGGAAGACACGTATTATGCACCATAACCATAACTAAAAAAAAAAAAAAACAATTGAACCAAGTATTAGCACATGTGCACAACCGGAATTTCAAATATGTTGAGTCCGCAATTGTGATTTCATCAGGAACCTTACAAAAGTCAAAACGATAGTAAATAAAGTATTTTGTATTTAATAATAATTATAGCAGTGCTAATTTTAAAACATTAAACACAAAAAGCTGAGATTTACTTGAAAAATCGCTCCTATAAACACAAATAAACCAATGGAGAAATATATGGGTATGTTCCGTAATTTTGTGCGCTCGCCGGTATTTACTTGGGCTCTTCCAGAATTCCAACTACATATGGCTATCTTATGCTCCAAACACATATACAGCAGTGCTATTTAAAGGTACGTAAATTTCAAGCGACGCGACGTCACTGCTGCGATTGCAATTTGGTAATAGTAGTGTTTTTTACACGTTTGCGCGTAAAAACAAAGCATGTCCTCGCAGATAATGCTTAGGAGACCCATCTAGCGGCAGTGGGTAAATAACTAGCCACAGCACAGGGTGTACCGAATATTTTTTTTCCGGTTTTGGGAATTGAATCTTCCAATTCCAATAAATGGCAAGAGGACCCTTAAATTGCCTCTTAAACCGCCAGGTTAACAAACGTATAAGGGTAATATACTTGCAACATTTAGACGTGCCTAAGCACCTAACACATGTCGCAAAGTAAAAACCCGTAGCAAACATTTTTTCCTTGTAATTGGTAAAAATATTGTAATTGTTAAATATATGGCTTGTTGCCATGTGCTTTTTCAAGATTTGTAATTCTTCGTTACAATTATATTTTTATGTCAGTATTATAATCTCACTCCCATCCAGCAAGTGATACCCCCATCATGCCCAAGCCAGTGGCCTCAGACATCCTCCCATTGTCATAGAAATACTAATTTAGTCATCATGTGTCATGTTGATTTGTTAAATAATTCAGCGTTTTGGGTAATTCCCAGTGGTGACTTGTTTTCTTTATGTAGATTATTAATTTTTTAATTGTAAAGTTGTAATTCCAATTGTATAAATTTGTTTAATTGTGAAGTTGAAACCAGACAGGGTACTGTAATGCACTTGTTATAGTTGTTATGTTATGATTTTTTGCCAATATTTACATAATCTTATTTTTGTAAATGAATTTTCGTCGTATCAGGTGTTATATTTTAATGAATTTATATTCATTCTGGTTATGCGTTTCTTCATATTAGGTTTATATAGCGTAGCAATTATATGTAAAATGTGAATGTGTGTACATAACCGTACATTTAATTATGTATTATGTGAATTTCTATTTTGTATGTATATATATGTATGTATATATTGTCACAAAATTTTATCGTATCCAATCTTTGTTCTTTTGTCCAATTTAGTTAATATTTTTCCAATTTATAGTTAATGTCTCATGTCAAGTTGTATTCATATACAATTTAAAAAGTTCCAGTGTAATAGATATATCTCTTTTGATTATCCATGTAGCTTCATGCAAAGATTTTGCATTAAATGTTGTCCATAACTGTTTTATTTATCTAGGTTACTAATTTTTTTTTTTAGTAGTATTTTATGTATTTATTTTAACTTTCGATTTTAATGTTAAGTAGAACGTGGGTGGTAACGTAATGGTGTGATTAACCATTACTGTTCTTTTTACAGTTTCGTAGCTCCGTTATTTCATGCAGCATATTTCCTCCATTATACAAAGTTTAAAGTCTTGTTTTGTAGCTCCGTTATTTTATACAAATTCAATTTTAATGTTACATATTATTAATGTTTTTTATACATGAATGCCTTTTTAATTAGATAAAAAGTTAATTTTAATTGAACGAAATCTATAGATTTTACTCTACATAGTAGAGATATACGCCGCCGCCGCCGAAAGTCAAAAATATCGGCGCGGCGGCGGCGGCGTCCGGCGCGTTACTATATTTTCTACTCGTTTAAGACTGTTTATGCCATTTATTCTTCATGTCGAAAATTGGTCGGATATGGTCGAAAGTGGTATCAACGCATGCGCATAACTGCCACTTATAAGAAACTAATTGCGAAATTTAACTCTTTCTAAAGCCCCCATTACTGATACTTAGCATAGACTTGACTTGACTTGGCGTAAACTTGGCAACTTAGACACGATTATACTCCACTTGGCGCATAAAATCTGGCATCATAATCAGCGTTGAAATTTATTTTTAAATAAATGTTAATTTGTATGACAAAATGTCAAAATGAAATGGAAGCAAACAAATGGCATCTCAAAATGTAAACGTCACTTAGAACTTACATAGAAAATCAAAATTCAACAGACTTCTAAGTCAAGTTAAGTTTTGAGTAATCAGTAACATGCAATGTTCATTTAACGGAACTGTAAGTGACAGTTCGCAAGCCAACTCAAGTCTATGCTAAGTATCAGTAATGGAGCCTTAACTGTTCAAAAGTTATGTAAAAAAAACGGCGTTTTCGATGTCAGCATAACACGGACTTTGCATCACCCAAATCATCAAGTTATTAAAACAAAACACTAAAAGAAAAGTTATATAATAAATTTATATGCTCACTTTGCATATTTTTTTCAAAAAATTAATAATGAACAATGAATTCAAATAAAATGACCCAAGGCGTTTTAAATTGTTTTCAAATTATCCTCAAGTTGTAAAAAAACCAAAATACCCAAAAAAGGTGCCGATTTTTTTTTTAAATATTATATTGCGATTGGCTGAAAAAATAATCGAAATCAGTGATGCAAAATCCTTTAGTAGGTTCTAGGGGCATAACCAGTCCATTGAAATGATTCTTACCTCATACTTAAGTTGAGGATATATGTATGTCTGAGAAGGGTTTGAAAAATCGCTTGGGCTTACATTCAAACATCTGTTGTTTATTTGCGAAATTATACAATAGCGTCTGAAATGTTAATTTTGATTTTCACACTTCATCCTTCAACACCCAAGTATCCCGGTTTGACATCTTCTAAAGTTGACGGCCCTATCCAAAACTAGTCCCTTGGAGTGAATTACATTGATTATAGCCTATAAACCAAGTTTAAACATCAACTACACGTTACGGCTCCTTTTACAAATGTGAATACGGTAGGCACATATATTTACCAGGTGAGGCTTTTTCCTTTGCAAGAACACTCAAAGTGGTGAAGCAAAAGCTTTCCGAAGACAGTCGAACTAATGACCGTGTGTGCTACTACCCTAACGTAGTGGACATTCGAACAAGTCTGAAAACAGAAGCTACGCGGTCATCCATAATGAGCTCTTATATTATAAGGCCGGAAAACAGCAGTAAACATCTTTCAACTTAAAATCGGTCATTCTAAAATATCTTTTTGATTTAAGGAAGACTATTGAAATCAATGTTGCGAACACAAACGTCTACAAACTTTGGTCTACATTTTAAAAATTTTATCCAGGGTCCTTGTAAAATTTTAATCATGCAGATGCGCCGAGGATTATACGATTTTCACCCATTACGCAATGACTTCCACTTAGATTGCTTTTGATTTCGAAGGCGGCATCCTTGGCCGAATAGTCACTCCCTAACGTTTCATGGCATTTCTCTGGTGTAGCTCGGCAGCATAGCGCGACAAAAGCATCCGTTGGAAAGTCTTAGGGGCTACACCTAGAGCTTCTAGGAAAGTGAAGTCGACGAAGGTATGAGTTCGAAGTCGCAGTCCTATAGCTTCTGTACTGGCATATGGTGTGAGGGTCAGAAGGCGCGGTAGCGACTGGTTGTAGGCATTGTTACTGTTCGCACATCGGGAATTGTAGCTCTTAAAAACAGCCGAAAACACTGGAGGCGCCCTGTGCTACGAGAGTCATGAGTATTAATATACCATTAATAGCAACCGTAAGTCGCCTTTGTGCGTGACCTCCAAGGAGCCACAAATGATTTAAAGAAATTGTGTTCGCGGCGATTATTAGGAGGTAACCCTAGGTGAAACTACGCTTTGCACGAGATATGCAGACAAAGGTAAATTTGTAAAATTTTAATCATGCAGATGCGCCGAGGATTATACGATTTTCACCCATTACGCAATGACTTCCACTTAGATTGCTTTTGATTTCGAAGGCGGCATCCTTGGCCGAATAGTCACTCCCTAACGTTTCATGGCATTTCTCTGGTGTAGCTCGGCAGCATAGCGCGACAAAAGGATCCGTTGGAAAGTCTTAGGGGCTACACCTAGAGCTTCTAGGAAAGTGAAGTCGACGAAGGTATGAGTTCGAAGTCGCAGTCCTATAGCTTCTGTACTGGCATATGGTGTGAGGGTCAGAACGCGCGGTAGCGACTGGTTGTAGGGATTGCTACTGTTCGCACATCGGGAATTGTAGCTCTTAAAAACAGCCGAAAACACTGGAGGCGCCCTGTGCTACGAGAGTCATGAGTATTAATAGACCATTAATAGCACCCGTAAGTCGCCTTTGTGCGTGACCTCCAAGGAGCCACAAATGATTTAAAGAAATTGTGTTCGCGACGATTATTAGGAGGTAACCCTAGGTGAAACTACGCTTTGCACGAGATATGCAGACAAAAGTGCGGCTATTTTATGTATCTCTATTTCTTTTCAGCAGACGCAGCAGTACCAATTCAAAAGACCGGGGTTAGGTCCGAAGCCTCTCTGGAGTAAGTGAACGAGGGACAATCCCTCCGCAGGGAGCTACTCCTGAAAATTTTCGAACGGTCTGCGAGATCTTGAGGCAAAACCCCGGATCATTCCGAAATAGCCAACATGTTGATTTCCTTAAATACATACAAACAAAACCTTTCAAATATTATTTTTTAAATAGAAAAATCAAGCTTTTTAAAGTAAGAACACCGGCGTACGTCGGCGCGCCGCATACGCCGCCGGTATATAATAGAGCCTACGCCGCCGCCGCCGATAAAGCTATCGGCGTAAACCTCTACTACATATAACATTTCTTTTTTACAAAACACTTTTACACTTAAACGAATGTGTAATTATTATGACGACATTTTTAACAAAACGATGTTACTGCTTCGGCGGTATACTTGCGTTTTTGGAACAAAATCTATAATTTTTACTCTACATAGAACATTTCTTTTTTACAAAACACTTTTACACTTAAACGAATGTGTAATTATGACGACATTTTTAACAAAACGATGTTACTGCTTCGGCGGTATACTTGCGAGTGTAATGCGTATTAAGATTTAGTAGTACTAACTTTATGCACAGCAATTTCAGAGGTGTAAAGTATCTACGCACTTGTAGAAAATCTTTTATATAAAAGAAGGCGATTTAACCGATTTAGTCCACTTTTATTGAAAATATTTCCTGTTAAAAGGCATATATGTGCACCAAATTTTTCGTGGAGTTATGACTCCAGAAACGTTGGGAAATTCATTGTAAGAAAGGGGCAGTGCCACACCCATTTTTCAAGATTTGAATTTTTTCCCATTTCTTGTTATACTGGCACAAAATACGATTGGTACAAAACTATTTTTCGCTAAGATTTAACTTATTATTTTTGCCTACGACCCTTTTTAAAGTCATTTATATAAAAGTGGGCGTGGTCCTTAACCAATCTTATCCACTTTTACTAGAAATATTTCCTGCTATAAGGAAATTATGTGTACCCAATTTTGTTACGATATGTAAATTTTTCTTCGAGTTTTGGCTCCCCAAACATATAAAATTGCTTTGATAAAAAAGGGGCGGTGCCACACCCATTTTCAAAAATTTTAGTGTTTTCCAATTTAATGTGATATTTCAATTTAAAATTCTATTGATACAAAGCTCTTTTTCGCTAAGATATAGCTTATTATTTTCATCTACGACCCTTTTAAAAATCTTTTATATAAAATGGGGCGTGGTCTTTAACCGATTTCGTTAGTTTTCCTCCAAAGCATTCCTTATAGTAAAGGCAATCTCTCTGCCGAATTTTGTTACGATAGTTTAACGATTTTTTATTTATGATCAATAATATTTGTAAAATTGATTTTATCACAAGTGGGCGGTGCCACGCCCATTTTAAAATTTTTTATCAACAGTGTCAATATCAGTCCACACGTCAAATTTCAACATTCTAGGTGTATTAATTCCTAAATAATCAGGTTTTTTGTGTTTTCCAAAATGTTATATATATAAAAAGTGGCAGTTGTTATCATCCGATTTCGCTCATTTTCAATACCAATATATTCTGGATCCAGATAAGTTCGTGTACCAAATTTGGTGAAGATATCTCAATATTTACCCAAGTTATCGTGGTAAAGGACAGACGAACGGACGGACGGACATGGCTCAATCAAATTTTTTTTCGATACTGATGATTTTATTGAAGTCTATATCTATCTCGATTCCTTTATACCTGTACAATAGAGCGGGTCAATTTTATTGTTGAAAAGGCGCATCCAGTTTCTGAATCTATGGGTCATACTGAGTAATATTGCCCATGGGACCATAGGTCTGAAATGAATTTCGAACCTCCCTAATTTTGTTAGAACATTTTATATCAAAATTTTCTCACTTGATTAGGGAGGCTCGAAATTCATTTCAGACCTATTGTCCCATGGACAATATTACTCAGTATGACCCATAGATTCAAAACCTGGATGTGCACCTGCAGTTTTTTTCACCATACAATTTGATCCGCCCTACTGTACAACCAACCGTTATCCAATCACAGTTATAATAACCTGTGTACAAGTACAACTGGGTATAAAAACGCAGCTTATATGAGTTTTGTGTACGTAGTCAACAAATGGTAAACGCCAAATTGCTCGTTGCATGGATTGAACTGCAATATTTGAATAAAATCTACAGCTCCAAAATAGAAGTTGCCGTTTGACATCTCTTTCGATATACTTGGACGCATATTAGCAGTCGACCCCTGGGGATGTCTTCAGTAAGTGTGAATTGTAATTTGTAGATTCTTTTTTTATTTTTATATGAAGAAAAATTTTAAATTTACTCACTGCTACTGAATCTGCCCTCTGTTCTAGACGTTTAAAGCCCAGTCAAGTAGTTCTTCATATGGATGCGTTTAACACAATCATTTCATTTTTTTCATTTCATTTCATTTTTTATTCATTTTCTTTCAAAACAGCATATATGTTACAATAGCGACTTAAATTAAATTAACCATAATTACAGAAAGAAAAGTAAGGCATTCTGTAAAAATATATGTATTTTAGTATCGAATGCCATCTCCGAATAAAATTGAATTCAAAAACATGTAAAATAGTGCGTGGGGTGAAGTTTGATTAAAAATAATAAGTAATAAAATATATTAATACAATATGTACATATATTTTTTTAAGTGCTATGGTTCAGCAAAATTTTGATGTCTTCGTGTGATTTCTCTAGTAGAAAAGATTTAACCTTTTCCAAAAACTCATTCAGATTTCTAGTGACACGTATACATGCAGGCAACGCATTAAAAGCTTTACAAGAAACGATAGTAAAGAAGTTGTTGAAGTTGGTTGTTCGAGAGGTCGGGACATACACAAGTCCATATGAGTTTTGCCCGATACCAGGCTATGTAAATACCCACAGCGAATCAAAAATATCTTTAACGTTTTATAGTAGTACATATGCTTAACAGGAAGAACTTTCAGATCCCTAAACAACTCCATAGAGTGGTGAAAACGATCAACATTACATATTTTTCTTATGACCCATTTTTGAATAGTTAGAAGCTGCTGGATTTTATTACCTGCAGCGCTACCCCACTAAAGCGTAGTAAATAGTTTTAAGTGTTTCGTTTGAACAAACTTTTCTTAAATTGTAAAAATAACGAACGGAAGATCGCAAATAGGACTTCAAACGAGAAATATGCGTAGACCAACTCAAGTTTTGGTCAACAATAACACCAAGATATTGGAAGTCGCTTACTTTTTCAATAGTGAAGCACTTATCGGAACAATTTACTTCAGCTTTAAACGATGCACAGAACAGAAAATTATTTAGTACAAAACGTTTGCAGTCAGTAGCATGGAATACAATGGCTATGTCAGGTGAGGATTTTGGATGCAAATTGAAATACATCAACTTCGTTTTCTTGCTGACACAGAGCTTATGTGCTGCAAACCACACTCTTAGCAAATGCACATCGTTATTGATTCCTGCTACTAAATCCAGATAGGTCGATGAACCATAGGCGATAGCAAGGTCGTCAGCGAAGGCTGTTACTTTTCCATACAATGGCAGCGAGAATATTGAATTAAGGTAAATCAAAAATAGAATAGGACCTAAGACAGATCCTTGAGGTACACCTAAGCTAATTGTAACTGGGTTACTTATACTACTTCCAACTTTTACTTTTTGAATTCTTCCTGACAAATAAGATTTAAACCAATTATATATAAACCCACGGAAGCCCGCAAAATACAATTTGTCTAATAAAATTTGGTGATCAACCATGTCAAATGCTTTAGTGATATCAACGAACAGTCCAGCACAGTTCTTTTTATTGTCTAGTTCCCTATATATGTGAGAACAAAAGTCCAGCAGGGCATATTCTGTTGACCGCCCATATCTTATGCATTATGAGTAGATTTCACTTACTTTTATAGAGAATAGCAGATCGAGCGACACTGACGCCATCTGACACAAAAAAATAGCCATCTTCCAACTTTTAATGCAAACAAAGCATCAAAAGAAGAATTTGACATTTTATTTGGCTAATGGTGTTGGCACGCCTTGCAAGTGGAATATTTTTTCTCACTTGTTGGTACTTCTCTAACGTTTTTCAAAGTTAAAAACTGCAATTAAACAAATGAATAAAATAAAAAAAATAAATGTAAGGCGAGACAACCTTCGAAGAGATTTTAGGCCGAGCTTCTATTCCAATTTGCGTCGTACACCTTTTCGTTTCTCCTACAAATTGGCGGACGGGACCTATTTGTTTAATGCCGACTCCGAATGGCATCTGCAAGGCAGATGAGTTTTCACTGAGAAGCTTTTCATGGCAGAAATACACTCGGAGTGCTTGACAAACACTGCCGAGGGGCGACCCCGCTTAGAAAAATTTCTTCTAATAGAAAAAAACTTGTTTCTAAAATTCTGATGTTGCTTTGCCCGGGGCCATAGTGTACATGTACAAGTGTGTTGACTTATCTGTCAAGCATTCTGACAGGCACTCGCTGGATTCGGAATGACAGCGAATTCAAAATGGATACCATTACCGAATGCTCCGAATGATTGAAAAATTGAAAAAGTCCATACGATTGGTAGTCAAAAATGTTGTCGTTGAGACCAAAAATGCGACTCTAGACCTGAGATTTCCATCAGGTGAGCGAGGCTGTTTGTAGTTTTGACGTTTATCGCTTAGTGAACACACTTGGTATAGGTACACTATGCCCGGGGCGTCAACCCAGAAGCATCGGTGTGGTAGGCGGAGTACGCTACCATCACACCACGGCGGCTAACCAAATGAATAAACACAAAATATTTTAGCAAGTAATTTTTTAGTACAATGAGAATGTTTATAACAGTTCTTCGCGAAATTTTGTATGTGAATGGGCAAGGCGAAATAAAATTCAATTGCCAAGACCGGAGTTATTTATATATACAAAAGCAACATCTTGTGTGATTTTTTTTTTTTTTGGTTTTAATTGACACCGCAAAAGCAAGCGTCGGTTGGCAAGGTGCTTTGCAGAGCCCTTATACTGCCAGGTTATCTTTCAATTTTGTTATTTGCATAAAGTTAATTTTTTTGGTTTTTTCCTTTGGCACCACGCCAGTCACAAAATTATTAATATATATTTGAAAATTCCCAGGGTTTCTTTCAATTAATTCACTTCGTGTAATCCAAATTAGATGTTTCTTATCTCCAATCCATAAATATGTGTGTGTGATCATCCCTCAGTTTGCGATTCATAGTGTACCTAAACCAAGTGTGTTCACTAAGCGATAAACGTCAAAACTACAAACAGCCTCGCTCACCTGATGGAAATCTCAGGTCTAGAGTCGCATTTTTGGTCTCAACGACAACATTTTTGACTATCAATCGTATGGACTTTTTCAATTTTTCAATCATTCGGAGCATTCGGTAATGGTATCCATTTTGAATTCGCTGTCATTCCGAATCCAGCGAGTGCCTGTCAGAATGCTTGACAGATAAGTCAACACACTTGTACACTATGTTGCGATTCCGCCAAATGACAGCAAGCTAATGTTTCATGACATTGAACACCGCAAATGCCATACTGGCAAAGTACACAGTGCATCCATCTGTCACCTAGCCATTCCTCAAGATGAGGTTTAACAAACTATCAAGATTCAAACATTTTTTTTTTTGTTTTTTTTTTTTTTTTTTTAAACAACAATAAGATGTATATGCATTTATACAAAAGTTATTATCATAAATGTTCAAACTTGTTAATAGTTTTAAGAAAGTCTATTAACTCTTTATAATAACCTATATTCCTTGATCTCAATAACTCAGTGAGACTGTTAAATTTATTAAAAATATTATAGTTAATTCAATTTGACTGAAACAAACAAAAATCAAAAATTATATGATCTGCCGTTTCTGGAAAATTGCAGGAAAGACAGTGACTGGAGACCCAGGTGTTGAACTTACTAAAGTAATAATTACAATAAGTATGACCCATCATTAATCTATTAATAAGCTTAATCTCAATACTACTAAAATTAATCTTTTTGTCTCTATACCACGGAATTTTGATAACATCATTAAAAACCTCCGCAAAACGATTACCTACAGAAATACTTAAATTTCTGAAATCACTATTCCAATCATTCCAAATTTCATCATTAATCCTCAAAAGCGCTTCATATGGAGTAAGCCCAATAACCAAATTCTGACCCGCTAACACAGCAGTTTTAGCAGCAATATCAGCTTTCTCATTAAATTCAATGCCCATATGACCTGGTACCCAAATAAAATGAACTGTAACTAAATTTTCACGCAACTGATACAGTAGGTTATGAATTTCAGCTACAATAAAATTGTCAGTACACACCTTATCTAACACCTCCAACGCTGATAAGCTATCAGAAAAAACAATAGCTTTTTCTCTCTTCTGCCTAGCAATCAAATTTATAGCCTGCTTAATCGCTATAAGCTCCCCAGTAATAGATGAAAATTTTTCATTTAATTTATACAAAAAAGACACATTGTTCTGTAAATCATATACACCACACCCAACACAGTCACTAGAACAAGAAGCATCCGTAGAAAAGATATAAAAACCATTTCCAATCAATGTATTTTTCATTTCATTATACATCATCTTTACCTGGACATTCAAATAATTTTTTTTTGACCCAACAAGACTATGCTTTTTAAAAACAAGATAAGGATGTTTATTGAAACCTACAGTGGTAATAATTCTATCAAAAATATTTTTGAACTTATAATAAGTTATGCTGTAACTGGTATTAATTTGTGGTCCATTAGCAACCAATTCCCTTAGATCAGAATTTTTCATCCACTGCTGAACCAACTCTTTACCAGTTAACCATTTAGATCTAAATAAGGGTGGCAGCTCACCTGCAATCACAAATCTACTATGAACCGGCGCACTTGGTGGCACACATATACACCTTCTCAAGGTATCACTAACAACTCTAGACAACCTTGATTGTAACCACTTGGAGCATTTGCCCATGTAGTATATCCATACTCTAGTTTTGATCTAACAAAGGCCCTATAAATATTTATAGCAACTTTAGGAGAAAGACCAGCTTTTATAGAAGTTAAACGTTTAACAAGATTATTTGCCTGTACTATCTCTCTCTTTACCTTAATAACTTGATCATTTAAAGAACCACTCGAATTTAAAACTCTGCCAAGAAATTTAATTTGACCTACTTGTTCAATTTGACTCTCTCCAACCCTTAATGAAAGGGAATTTCTGTTACCTTTAGCCATATACATAAACTTTGTTTTAGTAACATTAATATCTAAGCACAACTGATTACAAGATTGTTGAAAATCTAAAACCTTTGCCTGTAAATTTTCAAAAGCCCTATCTTGAGACCTACCAACCGAGACAATAAGAAAATCATCTGTAAATTGAAAAATATGAGTACTATCATCACTTAGAAGATGTAATTTTGCAGTATATAAATTAAAAAGAATAGGCGATAAAATACTACCCTGTGGCAAACCATTTTCAATGTCTATTTGATTTTTTCCTAATATTAATGTTCTTCTGTGAAGAAAATTATATATCCAGCTAAAAACTTTACGATCAACACCACATTTATTAAGTATTTCGATCAACTTCACTATATCTACACAGTTATATGCATTCGATAAATCTAAGCTGCATACAAAAACTTTTTTTTTTTGTTATTTTTTTCAATACCAATAACCTGAAGGCATTCATTAAGATATACCGTTGTGGATTTATGCTTTCTATAGGCAAAACTTCTATTAGGAACAATGCCATTTTTCGCAACAAAATCAGTTAACAACTCCTTAATAACCAAATTTATACTCTTTATCACAACCGAAATTAGGGAAATTGGTCTAAAGTTACCAATCTCATTTAAATTCGCCCCAGCTTTAGGAATGGGCACGACTGAAATTCTCCTCCATGAGTCTTTAATAATATTAAGATCAAAATGACCTTGTAAAAGCTTTGCCATGTTAGAAAATGTCTCAGGATTAAGTGCATATTGAAAAGTAGCCATCTCCCAAATTTTGTTCCAACAAAGCATAAGAAGAAGAATTTGACAGTTGCTTTCGCTAAGGGTGTTGGCACACTTTGCAAGTGAAATAATTTTTCCCACTGGCTGGTAAATTTTCTAACATTTTTCGCAATTAAAAACTGCAATATAACAATCGACACAAAATATGTTAGCAAGTATGTTTGCTGTATAGGGAGAATGTTTATAACAGTGCTTCGCGAAATTTTGTATGTGAATGGGCAAGGCGAAATAAAATTCAATTGTCAAGACCGGAGTTCCTTTATATTTACAAAAGCAACATCTTGTGTGATTGTGGCGATGTTACAGACACGCATAAAGGCCAATTAAACTCCCTTAACAATAACGCCATACCCATATTCATAACCATCTCCAATGTGATCGATTAAATCGTGAAAATTTCATAAAAATTAAGAAAACGCGAAAAAGTACAAACATATTCCACAACAAATAGGCATAGATTAGATTGATACGAATCTTTTGTTTACGCTCTCATATTTTCGCTCTCACGAAGGATTTATCTTCTAGTTGTTGCTGGCAACAATCACACATAAATCCCTCGCGCCAGCTGAAGCGGGTGCCAGAATAAAAAATGTGCCAGCCAAAACGAAAAACGGGCCAACAATTTCGGCAAAGTTTAGTTTGACCTACAACTGTAGAATAGCGTTCAAAAATTATGGGAAAAAGGATAAAAATACTTTTTTGTGTAAGTATTATTAGTTCGAAGGCGGAGGGTAAATATTATTTCGCATTTAAAAGTTATCACCAAAAACAGGTTTTGTAAATATGAACTACCAATGCAACCAGTCAATTTTGATCACAGAACCTGGAACGTCAACATGTAGGATAAACCCTATCTATTAAATGATGTTAACTAGTATATCATAGGTCCGATTTACTGAAATTTCAAAAGAATATATGGTTTTCACTGCGAGTTAAATGCGATACAATATTTGACTAATTAATTTAATCGAAATGCAAATTTTACTTAGATTTGTTTATATTTAACTCTAACTAGTCGTATTATTGTAAAATAAGTTTAAAGAAATAAATATTTTACGACTATCATTTTATTAAATGATTGAAACTATAATCGCCGAAATGTATGTCAAAAATCCCCATTTTCAGTTCTATTCATTTTTCTTTGGAGTGGCATCATTGATAAAAATGTGCATTTTGACAGCGCTCTCTCGAAACAAAGAGTTGCAAATCTATTCATCTATGAAATAAGTCTCTTATGCGGCAGTTACCCACCGACGTGTGCCGTACGTACGGACGTTTGTCGTACGAAGCACGTTTGACCGAACTCTCAAGCCCGTAGGAATCAATGTGTACGTCTGTGTACATGTACATAACATATTTGTGTGTGTATTGTTAACAGATAAGCACTGTTGCCATTGACCATTTTGCATGTATGCTTATGGAAACATCAACTTTTTCCAATTTAATTTTTGATATTGTAAAAGGCCGGAATACATATTAAATAAGTATAAATAGATTAAATATTTATAATATAATGCGGCAGTTACCCACGAACGTACGTAGAAAAAACGTGTCAGCTGACACGACCTATCTTATGAGTGTGCAATGTAAACGAAAACTCACCGACGTGCAATGCCCGTACGTACGTAGCCCGGAACGTAGAAATCAAAACAATTTTGATTTTTTCCGTAAGAACGTGTCAGCTGATCGCTCTCTCACTAGACAGAGTTGCCTAGTAAACTTTTGTGCGCTAATTTTTGACCGTTTGCAATTTTATGCAAAAACACCTAATTAAAGTTTGAAAAATTGTGAAAATAATTCGAAATAATTATGTAAAAGTGCAGATTATAAATATGTAATCTATTTATACTTATTTAATATTTATTTCGGCCTTTTATAATATCTAAAATTAAATTGGCAAAACTTGATGTTTCCATAAGCATACATGCAAAATGGTCAATGGCAACAGTGCTTATTTGTAAACAATACACACACAAATATGTTATGTACATGTACACAGCCGCACACATTGATTCCTACGGGCTTGAGAGTTCGGTCAAACGTGCTTCGTACGACAAACGTCCGTACGTACGGCACACGTCGGTGGGTAACTGCCGCATTAGTCATAACGTATCCAAAACAATGAAAAAAAATCTACAAAAAGTTATTCACCCCTATTCTGCATTTCGATTATGTTCCCGTTCTACGCTCCGCTTTAATTGAAGTTCGATATTCTGCATTACAACGGAATCGTAACGAGAAGAGGAAGAGCAAATGATTGCTCAAAATCAGCTGCTTGTACGGAATGTGTGAACAAAATAAATTTAAGAAAATTTGTAAAAAACACTGAAAAACGTTTATATTTCATTATCCACGCCATTTTGTACAAAAACAAGCAATAGAATATATTGCCGCAGTGTTATATTTTTTTGAGTAAAGTGCTTTCATAATTGTAAGTGTGTTTTTATCGTCCTTTTGGGCAATCCCCTGCCGTGGCCACCAAGTTTTGTTAAAACGGATTCCTGCACGATTATAGCTGACATTTTCTGAATTTTATGGATGCTAATTTCATTGCACTGGCTTAAAATACTTTATAAAGATTTATTTATTCTCTCCGCAAGGATTGTTTACGTTTTCGCTTCACCTTCATCTATTACGGCAGCTTGCTTTGGCATATAACTGGACCCAACGAACAGACACAAATTATAGCTGTCTATTATAATGGAATCAATAGCCGCGGCATTATTTGTGGAGTTGCAAAGCAACGCATACGAAAATGGCCAGGCGAGAATGGAAAGGCATATATTGCGAGATTTGTGTAATCCATTTGAGATGAGTGATGAATTGTAAGAAATTTAACTTAAAAGTGGTAAAATTTAATGACTTATTTTCTTATTTAGGTTCAAAAAAAACTTTCGACTTAATAAGGATGCTTTCAAGTATGTGTTAGATACTTTTGCGGGGCAAATTCGTCCAAGGACTCCGGCATCGACATCTGCCCTTAATATTGTAGTAGCTGCTTTGAGATTTTTTGCAGAAGGCAGTTACCAGCACGGAATAAAATAAAAATAAATGTAAGGTGCGATAACCTCCGAAGAGATCTTAGGCCGAGCTTCTCTTCCAATTTGCGTCGTACTCCTCTTTGTTTTCCCTACAAATTGGCCAGACGGGACCTACATGTTTTATGCCGACTCCGAACGGCATCTCCAAGGCAGATTAGTTTTTACTGAGAGCTTTTTATCGCAGAAATACACTCGGAGCGCTTGCCAAACACTGCCGAGGGGCGACCCCGCTTAGAAAAATTTTCTTCTAATTGAAAAACCTTATTTCTAAAATTTTGATGTTGCTTTGCCCGGGGTGTGAACCCACGGCATACAGTGTGGTAGGCGGAGCACGCTATCATCACACCACGGTGGCCACCAACATGAAATAGGGGCGGATTATAATGTAGGAATGAGAGAGTCAACAGTGTCAAAGTCACTGTCTATGTTTCTGGATGTAATGCAACCAAAATTATGCCCTCAGTGGATAACATTTGAACCCAGTGAAGAGGAGAATATGCAAGCGAACCAAGAATTTTATGCGAAGGCTAGCTTCCCAGGATTCATCATATCCCGCTTTGTTGCCATTAAATTAGCCAACGTCTGATACTGCACTTGTGTTGGAAACATATAAAAAACAATCACCATGAAGTCTTTTACGTTTCTCAACAAGTTTTACTACATTTTTGATAAAATTCTGTTATAAATTAAGAAAAAAAATAAGAAAATAATTTTCCGCCAACAAATTTGTAACTTAGAAAAACGGAACTACGATCGAAATGCAGAATACACAAAATCGAACGATTCGAAGCTGAATCGAAAGAGATTGGAACACAGAATACCAAAATTGCCAAATCGAAAAAATTCCAATCCAAGTCAAAATGCAGAATAGGGCTGATTAAATACACCAACTAAAATATTTTTAGGTTATGGATATGGCGAGAAACCAAAAAGCAATTGCTATGATATGGTTATGGCGTTAGCGTTATGGTATGGCACCATTAATCGATTACATTGATTTGCATAAGGTAGGTTCGATCAGCTGTTTTATCTGGTTATGGTGATATGTGCCGTCTTTAGCTATCATCCGGTGGCAAAATCCTGAGCCAGATAAATAATTTAATTTGTTAATTACTCTTTTTAGGTTGGCAACGCGGCCTTTAATATACCTACTTTTTCAAAAATAGATGTCGCTGCTTGGCCTTTCGACGTATGAGTTAAACGAAAAACAGCAGCGACATCTGCCTATGACGGCATTTCAGTGAGTTTTACAGCTCCGGCTCACGCTCAATTCTCACGCGAATGCTCTGGATCATTAAGAGACTTGAGAAGCAGATGTTGTGAAATTTTCGCACACGTGAAATGTGATAGGCAGATGTCGCCGCTGTTTTTCATTTAACTCGTACGGCGAAAGGCTAAGCAGCGATATCTATTTTTGAAAAAGTAGGTATATTAAAGGCCGCGTTGCCAACTAAAAAGAAGTAATTAACAAATTATCTGGCTCACAAATTGAACCAGACTTCTATCTGGATTTATCTTGCTCAAATCGTTGTTGTTGCATTTACATGCAAAATTATTTATCTGGCTCAGGATTTTGCCATCGGATGATAGCTTTTGTACCGGATCAAAAGTATCGATTCCCACTTCTGCTATTGTTTCATCCCATATTTAGAACAAAATATATAGTATACACGTGTATAAATTTGAAAATTTTTCTAATTGTTGTACTTCACGATTGAATCACAAGAGAAAAAGTTCAAGACGCATTATATAAATTGTCAACTTTTGCCTAAAGCTGGAGACATTGGTGCTTTATCGGTAACCGTATCAGCAACCTTATAACAGCTGATTCGACCAACCTTATGAGAATCAATGCAATCGATTATTGGTGCCGCTAAAGCTTCAAATACACGACGCGAACATTCCGCAATCTTGTTCGCAGCTTTGGCCATACACCATACGAACTTTTGGCCGAACATTAGTTCTCTTTCAGCGATGAATACGGACAACAATTGTGCTACAGCAATATTGCTCGCTAATACAATATATCTTTGCTTTTTACTTGCCACAATGTTGGCAAAGATTTATACATTTCAATAAATTCGCTCAGAAATTTTTTATTGTCCATTTTACTTTTCTGCGCACGTCTGTTCCGTTCAGAAATTACTACGATTATGAGCTATTTCGCCATACACGCACGAACAGTTCGCGCAAATACCACCATACACGACAGAAAAATCGCAGAAACATGACATAACGGGAATGTTCGCGGAAATGTTCGTGTCGTGTATTTGGCGCTTAAGGTCGTAACCGTATCGTAGCCAACCAATTGGTTTTTGGTTTACCATCGTAACGATAAACAGCTGATTACGTTAGGGATACGACTACAGCGATACGACATACGGCACCAATGACTCCCGCTTTAACCTGGCGATTTAAGCTGGAGACATTGGTGCTTTATCGGTAACCGTATCGGTAACCTTTTAACAGCTGATTCGATCAACCTTATGAGAAGCAATTCAATCTATTATTGGTGCCGCTAAGGTCGTAACCGTATCGTAGCCAACCAATTGGTTTTTGGTTTACCGTCGTAACGATAAACAGCTGATTACGTTAGGGATACGACTAAAGCGATACGACAAACGGCACCAGTGACTCCGGATTTAAGCTGGAGACATTGGTGCTTTATCGGTAACCGTATCGGTAACCTTTTAACAGCTGATTCGACCAACCAACCTTATGAGAATCAATGCAATCGATTATTGGTGCCGCTAAGGTCGTAACCGTATCGTAGCCAACCAATTGGGTTTTGGTTTACCGTCGTAACGATAAACAGCTGATTACGTTAGGGATACGACTATAGCGATACTACATACGGCACCAATGACTCCCGCTTTAAGCTGGAGACATTGGTGCTTTATCGGTAACCGTATCAGCAACCTTATAACAGCTGATTCGACCAACCTTATGGGAATCAATGCAATCGATTATTGGTGCCGCTAAGGTCGTAACCGTATCGTAGCCAACCAATTGGTTTTTGGTTTACCGTCGTAACGATAAACAGCTGATTACGTTAGGGATACGACTACAGCGATACGACATACGGCACCAATGACTCCCGCTTTAAGAGGCAATTTACACTCCGTTCTAGTCGTTCAGTCAGAGTGGTCGTGCGGGTCATCCTCGGCTCAACTGTAATTTGTCGGGCTTTTTTAGTTGAGCCGAGCATTTAAATAGGCCTCAAGGTTGGCTTTGTGCTTTCTTCTAGCTTTTCGGCGGATTTGGGAGATGCAGTGCTTCACTGATCTGGTGTCAGATAGTGGTTGTGCACTCCCAACAGGAATTAATGAAAGTATAAGTGAAAGCATATTGAAAAATTGGAATTGATAACCTGGCGTGGGCCACATAATACCAACTCGATTTACGTATAAAGTGGCAATTACCTACCGACGTGTGCCGTACGTACGGACGTTTGTCGTACGAAACACGTTTGAACGAACCCTCAAGCCCGTAGGAATCAATGTGTGCGTCTGTGTACATGTACATAACATATTTGTGTGTGAATTGTTTACAGCAAAGCACTGTTGCCATTTACCAGTTTGCATGCATGCTTATGCAAACATCAACTTTTGGAATTACAATTTTTCATGGTGCAAATGGCAGAAACAAATACTGTATAATAATTTCTAGTTCATTTATTTGTAGCCTCCAATTTTATATAATAGTTTTAGGATATTTCAACAAAATTTTAAACAATCATTAGGCCTTTTTGTATAACAACTGCAATTGGTCCAAACATAGCACGTAAAAGTTTATTGGCAACTCTGTCTTGTGAGAGAGCGATCAGCTGACACGTTCTTACGGAAAAAATCAAAATTGTTTTGTTTTCTACGTTCCGCGCTATGTACGTGCGTGCGTTGAACGTCGGTGAGTTTTCGTTTACATTGCACACTCATAAGTTAGGTCGTGTCAGCTGACACGTTTTTTCTACGTACGTTCGTGGGAATTTCAGACGTTCCAATTGAAGTTTATTACGCCTTGCCCATTCACATACAAAGATACTTGCTAACATATTTTGTGTCGTATTCATTTGTTATATTACAGTTTTTACATGCGAAAAATGTTAGAAAATGTACCAACCAGTGGGAAAAATAATTTCACTTGCAAAGTGTGTCAACACCCTTAACCAAAACAAATGTCATATTCTTCTTCTTATGCTTTGCTTGTAACAAAATTTGGGAGATGGCTACTTTTCAATATCAGATGGCGCCAGTGTCGCTCATTCTACCGTTCTCCAAAAAAATGCGTGCAATCTACTCATAATGCATAAAGCTTGTGTCAAACTCATCTATATGAAAAAGTGCTTGTGTCGAGGCTTTAAGGGAATTATAACGGAACAAATTACGGATTATAATTTTATGCTGAATAAGCAGCTCGTTTTAAAAGCTATGCAATACTGTGCATATCTATGAACATTAAATTGCAATTTTGATTGCAAAAATTTTAAAATCACTTTCTGTGAACATTGATTAATTACCCTACAAGAATACTGAGTATCATATGACTATCAAATGATTGTCAGCAATGTCAACCTAACGATCAGCGCCTCATACAAACTTTCTATCACAAACTTAAGGGGACTTGCGCAAATGTGATGTAAACAACTGTGTACGTGTGAGTTTTTGTCTCCTTCTTAAACACCAACATGGCCTACTGATTAAGTATATAGCCGTACTGCTCACTCTCATTCCTTTTCCTGGATCAGTGCTGACACTCTAACTATCAAAAAGTGTCATAAATGATAGTTTACTGTAGATATCAGGTTTGACTGTTATACTATCATAAATGACCATTGTTAAATTCCGCCAAAAATGAAACAATGCTTTTTGCTTTTTATTTACTTTATTTCATTACGTTTTTAATTTTGTACGTGATAAAAGCATACGTGTTTGTTATTTGTTTAAAATAAATAGTTTTATAAGAATTCGAGTTCAGAATGTTTAAATTCAGAAAATAACAAAACAACAGAAGAGCGCTTTCCTCATGCGGAAACACATTTAAAAATGAATCACCACTAACCACTTATTTTTCGCGTATCAATTTTTTGAGTGCGCCCCATACATTCCGACAGCTTTTGGTATTTTTTAATATTATTTTTGATTTTTTTTCTTTTAGAATGGAGCTCTGAAATGTTCTCTTTTTCATTTTTTAAACTTATTTTTTATATGGTTTTCCTCGGTTGAAAATGGCGGAATTTAAAAAATAACAAAACAACCGTGATAATCATTTGATTGTCATATGACAGTCAGTAGTGACAACATGATTAAATCGGATAAACTGTTCTCGCATACATAAAATTCCGTTGAGAATTATGTATCTGTCTCACATGCATAATGGTATCTGCTGTATGTTCTTTTGTTCTGTACCAGGTGTCCGAAGCTTCCCCAGTTTGAGTCCTTTTTCATGATTATAGGCTGTCGTCGGGAACATGCGGACATGCGTGAGCGAACAAAGGAACATACATAAATTTGAGTATCAATGTTTACGCCATCGCTTTGTTTGCTCACGCATGTCCGCATGTTCCCAACGACAGCCTATAATCATGAAAAAGGACTCAAACTGGGAAAGCTTCGGACACCTGGTACAGAACAAAAGAACATACAGCAGATACCATTATGCATGTGAGACAGATACATAATTCTCAACGGAATTTTATGTATGCGAGAACAGTTTATCCGATTTAATCATGTTGTCACTACTGACGGTCATATGACAATCAAATGATTATCACGGTTGTTTTGTTATTTTTTAAATTCCGCCATTTTCAACCGACGAAAACCATATAAAAAATTAGTTTAAACAAGTAAGGAAGGTTAAGTTCGGGTGTAACCGAAAATTACATACTCAGTTGAGAGCTATGGTGACAACATAAGGGAAAATCACCATGTAGGAAAAAGAACCGAGGGAAACCCTGGGGGCCTACTCTGTATTGCGATGCGAAAGGCAGTGCGATGCGAAAATAAATTGCGATGCGAAAGGTAATTGGAACTCTGTAGCGCTATCGCATCGCTAACAATGTCGCTTTTTTATTTTTCGCAAATTTTTTGCTTGAGTATGCATCACTGACCAAACTCAAAGAAAGAGAACAAAAGAAACAAGGCGATTACAATTTCGGCAAACGATTAATTTTTGTTGAACAAATTAAAAAAAGGATTCTGTAGCATTATGGAACGATTTAAATGAAGAAAGGATTGATTTAAATAAAGAAATCCTCCCAGTTCAGAAATTGAACTGGAAGAAGTGAACGTTACAGAAAACGTGGAAAATCATAGAATGGGAAATATTGCTAGTTGTATCTGAGAACAAATAAAAAATGACATGACTTCCAATAGAAATGCTTTATAAAAAAGTGGTTTCGATTTAATTGTTATTTATTTATGTATTTTAAGTCCAGTAGGATTACAAATTTCTTGCTTTTGTGTTTGTTTTATTTTTTGAGCTGTCCTATATATTTTTAAATGAATATAAAGATATCAATTTATAAAATCATCAATTAATACTTACATATTTGAACAATGCGAATGCCTATTACTTGTAGCAAGAAAAATGCGAAAATGAATGCTATTTGACATTCGCTTTCGCTTTACGGAGTGCCGGCAATGCGAAAAGGGAGAAAAATTGCGAATGGGCAAAATGTGAATGCGAAAGTCAAAATATACATGCGAATGTCAAGATACAGATTACCGATTTTGCGATTTCGCGTATTTTTTCTTTCGCATCGCAATACAGAGTAGGCCCCCTGGAATGTGTTTGTATGACATGCGTATCAAATGAAAGGCATTAAAGAGTATTTTATGCGGGAGTGGGCCATAGTTCTACAGGTGGACGCCATTTAGGGATATAGCCATAAGGGTGGATCAGGGTTGGCTCTAGAATGCGTTTGTACGATATGGGTATCAAATGAAAGATGTTAATGAGTATTTTAAAAGGGAGTAATCCTTAGTTCCATAGGTGGACGCCGCTTCGAGATATCGCCATAAAGGTGGGCCAGGGGTGACCCTAGAATTTGTTTGTACAATATGGGCATCAAACGAATGGTGTTAATGAGTATCTTAAAAGGGAGTGGGCCTTAGTTCTATAGGTGGATGCCGTTTCGAAATATCGCCATAAAAGTGGACCAGGGGTGACTCTAGAATGTTTTTGTACGATATGGGTATCAAATTAAAGGTATTAATGAGGGTTTTAAAGGGGAGCGGTGGTTGTTGTATAGGTGGTCGCCTTTTCGAAATATCGCCATAAAGGTGGACCAGGGGTGACTCTAGAATGCATTTGTACGATATGGGTATCAAATGAAAGGTGTTAATGAGTATTTTAAAAGGGAGTAATCCTTAGTTCCATAGGTGGACGCCGTTTCGAGATATCGCCATAAAGGTGGACCAGGGGTGACCCTAGAATTTGTTTGTACAATATGGGCATCAAACGAAAGGTGTTAATGAGTATTTTAAAAGGGAGTGGGCCTTAGTTCTATAGGTGGACGCCCTTTCGAAATATCGCCACAAAGGTGGACCAGGGGTGACTCTAGAATGTGTTTGTACGATATGGGTCTCAAATTAAAGGTATTAATGAGGGTTTTAAAAGGGAGTGGTGGTTGATGTATAGGTGGTCGCATTTTCGAGATATCGCCATAAAGGTGGACCAGGGATGACCCTAGAATTTGTTTGTACAATATGGGTATCAAAAGAAAGGTGTTAATGAGTATTTTAAAAGGGAGTAATCCTTAGTTCCATAGGTGGACGCCGTTTCGAGATATCGCCATAAAGGTGGAGCAGGGGTGACCCTAGAATTTGTTTGTACAATATGGGTATCAAAAGAAAGGTGTTAATGAGTATTTCAAAAGGGAGTAATCCTTAGTTCCATAGGTGGACGCCGTTTCGAGATATCGCCATAAAGGTGGACCAGGGGTGACCCTAAAATTTGTTTGTACAATATGGGTATCAAAAGAAAGGTGTTAATGAGTTTTTTAAAAGGGAGTAATCCTTAGTTCCATAGGTGGACGCCGTTTCGAGATATCGCCATAAAGGTGGGCCAGGGGTGACTCCAGAATTCGTTTGTGCAATATGGGTATCAAACGAAAGGAGTTAATGAGTATTTTAAAAGAGAGTGGGCCTTAGTTCTATAGGTGGACGCCTTTTCGAGGTATCGCAATAAAGGTGGACCAGGGGTAACTCTAGACTTTGTTTGTGCAATATGGGTATCAAATGAAAGGTGTTAATGAGTATTTTTAAAAGGGAGTGGGCCTTCGTTCTATAGGTGTTCGCCTTTTCGAGATATCGCCATAAAGGTGGACCAGGGGTGACTTTAGAATATGTTTGTACGATATGGGTATCAAATGAAAGGTGTTAATGAGTATTTTAAAAGGGCGTGGGGCTTAGTTCTATAGGTGGACGCCTTTTCGAGATATCGTCATAAAGGTGGACCAGGGGTGACTCTAGAATGAGTTTGTACGATATGGGTATCAAATTAAAAGTATTAATGAGAGTTTTAAAAGGGAGTGGTGGTAGTTGTATATCTGAAGGCGTTTTCCAGATATCGACCAAAATGTGGACCAGGGTGACCCAGAACATTACCTGTTGGATACCGCTAATTTATTTATATATGTAATACCTGCCAAGATTTTAAGGGTTTTTTTATTTCGCCCTGCAGAACTTTTTCATTTTCTTCTACTTAATATGGTAGGCATCACAACCATTTTATAAAGATTTTTCTAAAGTTATATTTCGCGTCAATAAAACAATCCAATTACCTTACCATGTTTCATCCCTTTTTTCGTATTTGGTATAGAATTATGGCATTTTTTTCATTTTTCGTAATTTTCGATATCGAAAAAGTGGTCGTGGTCATAGTCGGATTTCGTTCATTTTTCATACCAAGATAAAGTGAGTTCAAGTAAGCACGTGAACTAAGTTCATTAAAGATATGTCGTTATCGTGTTAACGGCCATGCGGAAGGACAGACGGACGACTGTGTATAAAAACTGGGCGTGGCATCAACCGATTCCGCCCATTTTCATATGCCCCTACCAAATTTCAAAAGGATTGGTTAATTTTTGTTCGACTTATGGCGTTAAAAGTATCCTAGTCAAATTAAATGAAAAAGGACGGAGCCACGCCCATTTTGAAATTTTCTTTTATTTTTGTATTTTGTTGCACCACATCATTACTGGAGTTGAATGTTGACATAATTTACTTATATACTGTAAAGATATTAAATTTTTTGTTAAAATTTTACTTAAAAAAAATTTTTTTTTTAAAGTGGGCGTGGTCCTTCTCCGATTTTGCTAATTTTTATTAAGCGTATATATAGTAATAGCAGTAACGTTCCTACAAAATTTCATTATGATATCTTCAACGACTGCCAAATTACAGCTTGCAAAAGTTTTAAATTACCTTCTTTTAAAAGTGGGCGGTGCCACACCCATTGTCCAAAATTTTACTAATTTTCTATTTTGCGTCATAAGTTCAACTCATCTACCAAGTTTCGTCGCTTTATCTGTCTTTTGTAATGAATTATCGCACTTTTTCGGTTTTTCGAAATTTTCGATATCGAAAAAGTGGGCGTGGTTATAGTCCGATTTCGTTCATTTTAAATAGCGATCTGTGATGAGTGCTCAGGAACCTACATACCAAATTTCATCAAGATACCTCAAAATTTACTCAAGTTATCGGGTTAACGGACGGACGGACGGACATGGCTCAATCAAATTTTTTTTCGATCCTGATTATTTTTATATATGGAAGTCTATATCTATCTCGATTCCTTTATATATGTACAACCAACCGTTATCCAATCAAACTTAATATACTCTGTGAGCTCTGCTCAACTGAGTATAAAAATTAAAAAGAGAGCATTTCAAAGCTCCATGCTAAAAGAAAAAAAAATCGAAAATAATTTTAACAAGTAAGGAAGGCTAAGTTCGGGTGTAACCGAACATTACATACTCAGTTGAGAGCTATGGAGACAAAATAAGGAAAATCACCATGTAGGAAAATGAACCTAGGGTAACCCTGGAATGTGGTTGTATGACAGGTGTATCAAATGGAAGGTATTAAAGAGTATTTTAAGAGAGAGTAGGCCATAGTTCTATGGATGGACGCCATTTAGGGATATCGCCATAAAGGTGGACCAGGGCTGACTCTAGAATGTGTTTGTACGATATGGGTATCAAATGAAAGGTGATAATGAGTATTTTAAAAGGGAATGGGCTTTAGTTCTATAGGTGAACGCCTATTCGAGAAATCCCCATAAAGGTGGACCAGGGGTGACTCTAGAATATGTTTGTACGATATGGGTATCAAATGAAAGCTGTTAATGAGTATTTTGAACAGGAGTGATCCTTAGTTCCCTAGGTGGACGCCGTTTCGAGATATCGCCATAAAGGTGGACCAGGGGTGTCTCTAGTTGTACGATATGGGAATCAAATGAAAGGTATTACTGAGCGTTTTAAGAGGGAGTGGACATTAGGTCTATAGGTGGACGCCTTTTCGAAATGTCGCCATTAGGGTGGGCCAGGGGTGACTCTAGAATGTGTTTGTACGATATGGGTATCAAACGAAAGGTGTTACTGAGCATTTTAAGAGGGAGTGGGCATTAGGTCCATAGGTGGACGCCTTTTCGAGTTATCGCCATTAGGGTGGGCCAGGCGTGACTCTGGAATGTGTTTGTAGATATGGGTATCAAATGAAAGGTGGTAATGAGTATTTTAAAAGGGAGTAATCCTTAGTTCTATAGGTGGACGCCTTTTCGAGATATCGCCATAAAGGTGGACCAAGGGTGACTCTAGAATGTTTGTACGATATGGGTATCAAACGAAAGGTGTTACTGAGCATTTTAAGAGGGAGTGGGCACTAGGTCTATAGGTGGACGCCTTTTCGAGATATCGCCATTAGGGTGGGCCAGGGGTGACTCTAGAATGTTTGTACGATATGGGTATCAAACGAAAGGTGTTACTGAGCATTTTAAGAGAAAGTGGGCATTATGTCTATAGGTGGGCGCCTTTTCGAGATATCGCCATTAGGGTGGGCCAGGGTGACTCTAGAATGTGTTTGTACGATATGGGTATCAAATGAAAGGTGGTAATGAGTATTTTAAAAGGGAGTAATCCTCAGTTCTATAGGTGGACGCCTTTTCGAGATATCGCCATAAAGGTTGACCAAGGGTGACTCTAGAATGTTTGTACGATATGAGTATCAAACGAAAGGTGTTACTGAGCATTTTAAGAGGGAGTGGGCATTAGGTCTATAGGTGGACGCCTTTTCGAGATATCGCCATTAGGGTGGGCCAGGGGTGACTCTAGAATGTTTTTACGATATGGGTATCAAACGAAAGGTGTTACTGAGCATTTTAAGAGGGAGTGGGCATTAGGTATATAGGTGCACGCCTTTTCGAGATATCGCCATTAGGGTGGGCCAGGGTTGACTCTAGAATGTGTTTGTACGATATGGATATCAAATTAAAGGTATTAATGAGGGTTTTAAAAGCGAGTGGCCCTTAGATGTATATGTGAAGGCGTTCTCGCGATATCGACCAAATGTGGATCAGGTGATCCAGAAAATCATCTGTCGGGTACTGCTAATTTATTTATATATTCAATAACACTAACAGTATTCCTGCCAAGATTCCAAGGGCTGTTGATTTCGCCTTGTAGACCTTTTTCATTTTCTTCTACTTAATATGGTAGGTGTCACACCCATTTTACAAAGTTTTTTCCAAAGTTATATTTTGCGTCAATAAACCAATCCAGTTACCATGTTTCATCCCTTTTTTCGTATTTGGTATAGAATTATGGCATTTTTTTAATTTTTCGTAATTTTTTATATCGATAAAGTGGGCGTGGTTATGGTCGGATTTCGGCCATTTTTTATACCAAGATAAAGTGAGTTCATATAAGTACGTGGGCTAAGTTTAGTAAAGAGTCAATGTCAACCTAACGATCAGCGCCTCATACAAACTTTCTATCACAAACTTAAGGGGACTTGCGCAAATGTGATGTAAACAACTGTGTACGTGTGAGTTTTTGTCTCTTTCTTATACACCAACATGGCCTACTGATTAAGTATATAGCCGTACTGCTCACTCTCATTCATTTTCCTGGATCAGTGCTGACACTCTAACTATCAAAAAGTGTCATAAATGATAGTTTACAGTAGATATCAGGTTTGACTGTTATACTATCATAAATGACCATTATTATATTCCGCCAAAAGTGAAACAATGCTTTTTGCTTTTTATTTACTTTATTTCATTACGTTTTTAATTTTGTACGTGATAAAAGCATACGTGTTTCTTATTTGTTTAAAATAAATAGTTTTATAAGAATTCGAGTTCAGAATGTTCATTTTAAATGCAGAAAATAACAAAACAACAGAAGAGCGCTTTCCTCATGCGGAAACACATTTAAAAATGAATCACCACTAACCACTATTATTTTTCGCGTATCAATTTTTTGAGTGCGCCCCACACATTCCGACAGCTTTTGGTATTTTTAATATTATTTTCGATTTTTTTTTTCTTTTAGCATGGAGCTTTGAAATGCTCTCTTTTTCATTTTTTAAACTTACTTTTTATATGGTTTTCGTCGGTTGAAAATGGCGGAATTTAAAAAATAACAAAACAACCGTGATAATCATTTGATTGTCATATGACAGTCAGTAGTGACAACATGATTAAATCGGATAAACTGTTCTCGCATACATAAAATTCCGTTGAGAATTATGTATCTGTCTCACATGCATAATGGTATCTGCTGTATGTTCTTTTTTTCTGTACCAGGTGTCCGAAGCTTTCCCAGTTTGAGTCCTTTTTCATGATTATTTGCTGTCGTTGGGTACATGCGGACATGCGTGAGCGAACAAAGGAACATACATAAATTTGAGTATCAATGTTTACGTCATCGCAGGATCAGCATTGTCAATTACAAGTGTGATTGTATTAGTAAAACTATCAGCTTTTCTTGTAGGGCAGTGTGTCACTTCCATAGTACAGGTCTACAAGTAGGATCTGTAGCAGCGCGACATACACAGCCACGCTCACCTGATAAAATGCTTGTTCTTGTTCGTTTTTTGTGTGGATGCTATTTGGCACTATTGTACTTCTTAGGTCCAAGAAAAGTGTAGTAGCTGGTAACGAAAGCTGTGTAAAATATTTATTGCAAAATTACAAAGAAATATCCTTATTTACTTTCAAACGAGCACTTAATTACATCTTTCTTTAAAATCCATATGTTTTGGATAATTTTAATTAACAAATTGTGATACTTTATTATAGGGGACGATTGCTAATACACGATCAAAACCGTCGGCGGAGGTATTAATAGACGTGTTTTTGCCTCGCTTCCAATAATTCGAATACTTTTCGCATTTGGACTATTTATAACAGGACAAAACGCGTCTTTTCATTTCTCTTTCCACATTTTTGCACGGTTTATTGCAGTCGACCTCGGTTTCAAACTGTTTTTCGCAGAGAACTTTTGAGCTGGTAGAAAAACTTAGCACCCGTGTTTGTATTCTTAATACTGGAATAACTAAGCGTCCTCAGATACCCCAATTCAAGACTTTTGTATAATTTTCTGTAGGACTCATATAGGTGTACTACATTTTCATACTAAATTCTTTCAAAAAAATTTACCATCACAGCAACCCATTTCTATATTCCGCTCCTTTTTTTGTTTCCCTGCGTTGCTTTCCACGACAGCAACCCCGGTAATTTTGACACTTCGTTCAGTGTCAAACGTATGTTCCACTGAGTTCCACAATAGTTTGACACTGACCGAAGTGTCAAACGGCAGTGTGTTAGAAAGAGAAATGAATTGTTTCCCTCTCATACATATCATACTTGTAAACCTGTACTATGGTCACTTCTACGCTGATTTTTGGATGATACGGGCGGAATTCGGAAAACGGTTGAATAAGGAAAAAAAAATTTATTAAAAAAAAGGAAAGAGGTGGTAGGACTTAAAAATTGTGAAAGTTGTGTTTTAAATAAGGAAAAAGAACATTGAATATTGTGAAATTGTAAGTGTTTTGGCCAGACGTAAAACCTATTTGGATAATACTTTTTGCTGTTGACGTTGGGTAAGTTTTTTGGAGCATTGGTTGTTGTTGGTGTTGAAAGATGGCCGACGTGGCGGCGTCGGTTGTAGGGGATGGAGATGATGAGGACAGGACAAGAATGGACACGGACTCGGACATGGACTTAGGATGGTTAGATTACAGAAATGTTAATAAAAGGACAAGTTATAGGAAAAGACAAAACAAAAAGAATGAATTAGAGTTGACTGAGAGTCAAAGACTTAAAAGAGAACGAGAAGAAAGATCTAAAAAAATCAAGACAGAAAATAGTAACGGGAATTATATTCCGTTACAAGGCATTATAGTGCCAAAAGGCACGTTTGCGAAGATGGCGGCAGAAAATGAGGAGTTAGCAAAAATGAAGAAAATGAACGAATTCAAAGTAGCTACAGTAGGTGACAGTGCGAATGATACCAATGACAAAGAAAAAGAGGAAAATTCAGTGGAAAAGACAAACATGAGCCAATATCAGAGTGTTGCTCAATCTCCAGTAACAAGTAATACTGTTTTCACACAGACGGCTTATTGAATAATAAAGGCAGTTTTCTACATTAAGACGCTTATTGAGCTCAATCTTCCCTACAAAATTCAAATCTATTATTATTTCATTAGTAGCTAATCGAATGCCTAATGAAGTCAAAAGCACAATGCAACTCTGTTGGCAGCGTTCCACTTCCGTTTCCGCTTCTTAGTTTTCAAATCAAATGTCATTGTCTGCATGGCGGAACTATACAAGGTGGCCGCATCGAACAGCTGATTATAACCTTTTTAATTTGATTTGATACATCAACTACCGCCGCAGTACGGTTTTGACATATGTCCATCGAATTTACAAGTACATGGAATCTTTTTGTTTGTAGGTATGTCACCATGCTCCCACCTTGTATCGTTCCGCCATGATTGTCTGTCTCATCCTTCATACTAATCGAGCAGTTACTTCTGTGTGAAAGCAAAAAATTTACGATTTCATTAGCAGGTGAAATGAGATCATTAAGTTTCTGTGTGAAAACAGTATAAGGAAGCTATAAGTGCTCAGGCAGATATTGTTGCAAAAGGACAGGAAGTGGATTGTGAAAATAAAGAAAGGGATAGTACCCAGGTTAAAAAAAGAAATACGGAAATATACAGAAAGAATCATGGCGGTGATTTCTGTGTGTTAATGGACACGTCAGAGTGTAGTTTCATCAATAATGACAAAATGAGAAATGGATTGTTTTTGTGGGAAAAAATAAGACGCTTTAAAATTCCAGGAATTAAAACTATAAAATCGATCGGCAAATCGCTTTATAAAAATTTTTTGAAACTTATGAGTATGCAAATGCGTGTGTGCTCAATGAAGAATTAATGAAGGCCAATTTGAGATCTTATATTCCAAAGAAATGAAACAATAGTTGTTGTTAGAAATATACCACTTTCGTTCACTGATGAGGAGTTAAAAGAAAATATTATAAGTGAGTGTAAGGTAATGTCGGTGATGCGTATTACTAAAAGGGACCCTAATAATAAAGAAAATTTCATGCCAACTTATACTGTGAAAGTTGCGTTTGAGGGAAAGGAGCTACCAGAGGCTATTGACATATTTCATGTTAAATTTAAAGTGGTACATTATATATACATTGCTACAATTGTGGGAGATTGGGACACACCAGAATGGGATGCAGGGCCAAGAATAGATGTATTCTATGTGGTAGAGAGGAAGGTTGCGGAAAGGAGTGTAAGGAACCAAACAAGTGTATTTTGTGTGGCAGTGGTAATCACTGTGCACTGAATAGAAATGTTTGTCCGAAATGGGAAAAGGAAAAGCAGGTGTTAGAAATAATGACGATCAAGAAAATGTCCAAGGTTGAGGCGATTGAGACATATCATAGTACGATCATCTACAATAACAGATTTAGACTATTAGAAGAAAGTGATGAAAGTTTTCCAGCCTTGAAAGGCAATAATGTGCAGAGAATTAACAATGATAAGGTGGTAAATAAACGGCTTGTCCCAAGATCATACAGTAGTGTGGTAATAAATGGACAAAAAATAAAATAGGAGAAACAAGTTCACCAAAAAGTTAAGAAACAGGAGGAACCGTGTTATTCAAAACCGAGCTGGTCTAGAGTATCGGAAATCGAAAAACTTTTGTCACTATTAATTGAAAAATTTCAAATAGATAATAAAGAACCGATAGTACAGTTAATAGGTAATTTATGCCAAGAGAACGTTAGCAATAGGCTAACAACGTTGCAAAATCACGATCATGACTATGACCTCAATAAAAGTGCTCCAATATAATGTGCAAAGCCTTACGCTCAACAAAAGTCACTTAAACATTTTCAATCAATTATATCAGATAGACATAGTTTGCCTTCAAGAAATATAATCGCACGATATCAAGATGAGCAATCATAATTTAATTGGATTTAATATGCTGAAAAAAATAAGGGCAGATGGTTACGGAGGGGTAGCCATCGGCTTCAAAAAAGAAATAAAATTTACAAAAATGCAATATCAGACAAGACAGGATATCCTAATAGCGAGGACGACAAATTTAGAAAATAACTTAACAATTTGTTCGGTATATTTTCCACCAAATGTAAGCAATCAAAGATTTGAAGCAGAAGTAACCCGTGTTGTATCATATCTTAAAAAATTTGGCAATGTTCTATTTCTTGGGGACTTTAATGCACGATCGTGTGCGTGGGGGGATGTGGTTAGCACCACTAAAGGCAAGGAATTAGGCAGAATTATTGAAAATGCAAGGTTCAGGTGTATTAATGATGGTTCTACTACATTTCATAGCGTATCGCATAACAGTGACTCTATACTGGATTTAGCTTTTACAAATATGGTATTGTTACCCAGCTTCAAATGCAGCCATGCCTTTTTGGGAGGTAGCAATCATAGGCCTATAATCATAGAACTACAGAATAGTAAGCGACCGAATTTCTTCATATCAAAAAAGAAACTGAAAGAAGAGTTAGGTACTGTTAATTTTACTAATTTGGAAGACCTGGATAAAAACATTGCTAGAGCAAGGAAAAATGCCACCTTTGACTTGAACAAAAAAGGATACACGCCCAAAGCTAGGTGGAACAGGGACATTGAAAGGCAATATAGGGTGTTGGTAGCGAAAAGAAAAAAGCAAGGAGCACAGGGAATGTACGAGACTTAGAAGAGGCATTAAATGAAGTAAAGAGTTGGAAGAAAACGGTCAAAAAGGCGACAAAGGAACACTTTCAAGACAAAATTGAAGAAATTAATCGTAATTCGAATGCTAAGGATGTATGGCGTTTCATTAATAGTATGCATAACTCAAATGACACGGGGACAAATCTATGGGCTACAGAAGATAATGAAAATTATCTTAAAATGTTAGCAGAACAAGTTGAACAAGGAACGGTGGATAATGCATTGCCGATTATGGAAGATGTTGCTGCTACAAATGATCAAGTAGATTTTGATTTTGAAATTTGTATATCCTTACTGAACAAAAAGAAGTCCACTGCTGGTGGTAGAGATAGAATTACATTTGATATGCTTAAAAACTTACCAATTAAAACAAAGGAAGGACTATTTCAGTCACTTGTAGACCATTTTAGGAATAACATTGTTAGACCTGAATGAAGGCAAATAAAAATTATTCCCATTCCTAAGGCTGGAAAGGATTTAGATGACTTCCAAAATTATAGGCCGATATCTTTATTGTCAGAGGTTGTGAAAAGCCGAAATATGCTGTTAAAGGGAGCTAACAAAGTTTGTGGAAAAAAATAAAATAATTCCCCCTAAAAGCTTTGCATACAGGAAAAACCGTTCTGCCACTATGTGTCTGAATGAGGCGTTACATTACATTGCAGAATTAAAATCCAGCAAAGAAAAGGTCTTCATATGCATTATGGACGTTTCCAATGCATATAATTGCGTTGACTTAAAAATTCTTCATGATATTTTAGTAAAATTCAACGTTCATATTAGTATAGCCAATTGGGTATTCAATCTTTTCTCCAGTAGAACCCTCACATTAGGAAAACATGCTATTCATGCTATACCCAAGGAAGCTGCCTTTCACCTATGCTATTCAATCTGTATACGGCAAGATTGCATGAAATAAATGATCAAACCACACAAATATTTCAATATGCTGATGATATAGCAATTATATGTCATGCAAAATCTGAAGATAAAGCACTGTCAATTCTAAAATCGAAACTTTTGTGGTTAAAGCAGAGCTGTAGCGAGATACATCTAAACATTAATACACATAAAACGAATTTCATGTATTTAAGCACTGCTAAGAAAAATTTTGATTTGCGGATAGGTGGGGATGTAATTCAACAGCTGGATAAAGTTAAATGGCTGGGCAGGATTGTTAGTGCCAACTCTACAGTCAGAGATCATATTCAGAATATTAAAAATAAAACAGTGAAGGCTAGAAACCTCATCAGTAGACTGACGACGATAAAGGCAGGGCTGGCTCCAAAAAATGCATTAAATTTTTTTAAAACATATGTGAGAGCTATGGCTGAATATGCAAACACCACCTTTGCAAATGCACCCAAAGGACATGGTAAGAAAATAATCACATCGCTTAATGAATCGCTGAAAAGGTGTCTGGGAGTTCCTCCCCACACACCGACTTATGCCAGATATGCAATCGCTTGTGAACTACCACCGTTATCCAGAGCCTTATGGCTAACCACAAAAGAACTGACAAAACAATGGATATTAAACCAGGCATGCTTAACCAACGAAACGATATCATTTCGTTACGATAATCAACGTTAATAAACGAAACGAAGTCATTTCGTTTCGTTTATTAACGTTAAGATCGTCAAATTAACGAAATGATTTCGTTTCGTTTTCTGCCATATCAAAACGAAATCAAATAGTTTATGTTGATTATTAATTTCAAACCATGCTGGCAAAGCTGATTGATGGCGGAGTCATTAAAGGTGAAAGCATTAGCCAAGCTGATTGCAAATTTTCTCATGAATTTTGACAGTACGAACATTTCTTAGAGTATTTTTGACATTACCACCAACGAATTACACAAACAAATTACATAGAGTTTGTGTGTGTATGTGCGCTCGTTGTTGCCACCTTACGGCTTCACCATGGCTATAGCATTGCCAGCACAATTCAAACATAAAGTATCACGTTTTCGTTAACGTTTTTAACGTTAACGAAAGCTTTTCGTTTCGGTTAAAAACGAGATACAATTTATCTTGATAATTTCTTTATCGATAATATTTCGAAGTGTTTCAACGGAAACGGTGGAAATTTTTTGATAAACGATTAGCTTAACGTTAAGGTGCATCCCTGTATTAAACCCAGACATCAAAAGGTCATTAGAAAGAAATTGTGCGATAAAATCTAGTTATGGATATGCATATAGGCAATTCAAACACATTCTGGATAGGATTAATACGGATATTGATTTTTTCAAATACAGTAATCTAGAATTAACTGAATCCAAGCTAACAAAATCCAAGAGAGAATACTCTAAAGAGCAACTAAAGGCGTTGTACTATGACAAACTGGAAAATCTTAAAAGCGAAAACTTGTTTGTGCTAGCCACGGATGCATCAGTTAGTGATAGTAGAACAGGATGAGCGGTGTACGATATAGAGGGCAAGGTTTCTTATTTGTTCAATATTAATGAGGTAGTTTCGTCCACATTTGGAGAGCTTGTAGCGATACTGGAAGCGGTTCAACCAGCGGTAAAATATAAACGCATGAGATTAGCAATATTCACGGATAGTTTAGGAGCCATTCAAAATCTTAATTGCGAAAAAACAACCAACTATATGATTTCTGAAATACACAAGCAGCTATGTACATCAGGAATAGAAGTAGTAAAAATTATATGGGTACCCAGTCACATATGTATCTATTTTAATGAAAAAGCAGATGAGGCGGTTAAAACAGCTGCTGGGTTAGGACAACCCTTGTGTGTAAACTTATCGCCAAGTGAGGCATTGTTACAAATTAGTAAGGAACTTTGGAAAAGAACAATTGAAGAAATTAAAGTAAACTGTCATAAAATGGACAAAAATCTAGTAGAAACTTTTGCTCAGAAAGAAAGAAAACCCTGGTTTAAGAACAAGAAGAACACTCTGAATCCGTACGACACAAAATTAATTAATAGACTTGTAGTTGGATTTACATACGGAAAGACATACTTACATAAGTTTAGGGATAACATCTCATGCCTTTGTGTCAGCTGCCAAGTCCAAGAAACACCACAACATTTAATCTTTGAATGCAGTAGATACAATGCTTCAAGGAACCATATCATTTTTAGAAAATTTAACGACTTAAATGATCTCTTCTTATCTAAAAATTTTGTTTACTATGAAGAACTAGTTGAGTTTTTACACAGTACAAATCTAGCTAAGACACTTAAAAAAGTGCGCTTCCCAAGCCAGTCGGTTCTATGTACCGGAGCGACTCGGGATTTTTCCCGACCAAGGACTGTCATTTCAGTGTGACCCCATTCCTATCTGTCCCCAGGCCTATCTGTCCGGTCAGGCGATGCAAATCTAGAAATCATCAACATCTACATCCCTCCTGTCACCTGTTGCCCCAGTGGATACCGCCCCAATATCGAGGCCTTACTCACTGGCAACAATCGCATTATCTTAGGCGATTTCAATGCCCATCACGACCTATGGCATTCAAACTTGCGGGCGGACAGTAGGGGTGAGATGTTGGCGGATCAAATAGACGAAACGACGTTCTGCACAATAAACGGAGACGCCCCCACACGTATAGTAGGAAGCTGTCATAGCTCGCCAGATATCTCAATCGTGAGCGCAGAACTCGTAAACTGCGTCAACTGGCAGCCGATGGTAACATTGGCATCCGACCACCTGCCCATACTTATTTCGTTCGAGCGTACCGCCGACTTCATCGTCACCGAAAAACGCACTTTCATAAACTTCAAAAAAGGAAAGTGGGAAGAATATAAATCTGCAACAGACAGCAGCTTTGCTGCCCTCCCTATCCCGACTGATGCTCGCCAAGGGGAGCGTGCCTTCCGTAAGGTCACTGAATCCGCCTCGGCACATTTCATTCCCGCCGGGAGAATTCCCGAAATCCGGCCCCACTTCCCGGCGGAGGCCGCGAGCTTAGCGAGGGAACGCGACCTTATAAGACAGCTTGATCCAGGCGACCCCCAAATAAGGGATATAAACCCACGCATCAGATTGCTTGTGGACGAACACAAGCGGGCGAAATGGGAAGAGCACCTAAGAGGTTGTAACCTCTCTACCGGTGTAGGTAAACTTTGGTCCACCGTAAAGTCCCTATCGAATCCGACTAAGCACAAAGACAAAGTTTCCATCGCCTTTGGCGATAAGGTGCTGTCGGATGCGAAAAAATGCGCGAGCGCTTTCTGCCGACAATATATAATGCATCCTACGGTCGACAAAGATAGACGGAGAGCCAATAGACACGCACATAAACACAAACTCAGCGCGTCACCAATTACCATCACCGCTAGGGAGGTTGAGGACGCCATTGGTCGCGCTAAACCATCCAAAGCAGTGGGCCCAGACGGCATAGCCATGCCGATGCTTAAAAACCTAGGGAAAGAGGATTTCAAATATTTAGCACATGTCTTCAACCTGTCTCTTTCCACCGTTGTCATACCCGAGAAATGGAAAATGGCCAAGGTGGTCCCGCTACTAAAGCCTGGGAAACCAGCTAACGTAGGTGAGTCATATCGTCCGATATCTCTCCTATCGCCAGTGGCAAAGACGCTTGAAGCCATTTTGCTCCCTTATTTCCAAGCACATTTGCAGCTAGCCCCTCATCAGCATGGCTTCAGAAAACTCCATAGCACTACCTCCGCGCTAAATGTCATTAGCACCCAGATAAATTGCGGTTTGAATCAATATCCCCACCATAGAACAGTACTCGTAGCGTTAGACCTATCAAAAGCTTTTGATACGGTCAACCATGGCTCGTTACTGCAAGACCTGGAAGGGTCTACCCTTCCCCCATGTCTTAAAAGGTGGACCGCAAATTATCTGGGTGGTCGGCAGGCATCGGTGCAATTCAGAAACGAAACATCAAAACAAAGGAGAATTAAACAAGGGGTGCCACAGGGTGGTGTCCTATCCCCGCTTTTGTTTAATTTCTACATATCTGAGCTACCTTCACCACCGGAAGGAGTCACAATCGTTTCCTACGCCGATGACTGCACAATAATGGCCACAGGCCCAGGCCCAGAGATCGATGAGCTATGCAATAAAATAAACGGCTATCTCCCTGATCTCTCCAGTTTTTTCGCCTCGCGAAACCTGGCATTGTCACCGACTAAATCTTCCGCGACCTTATTTACAACATGGACGCCCCAAATGTCGACCATATTGAACATCCACGTCAATGGCACTACGCTACCGACTGTCCTACACCCCAAAATCTTGGGTGTGACGTTTGATCAGGATCTACATTTTGGTGCGCACGCAACCGCAATTGTTCCAAGAATTCAGAGCCGTAATAAAATCCTCAAATCCCTTGCTGGCAGTACCTGGGGAAAAGATAAAGAAACGCTCTTGACCACATACAAAGCCTAAAAACCACCCACTGGAAGAAACTACAGGCCTGCCAAAATACTGCTCTCAGAATCGCCGCGGGCTGTCTTCTTATGTCCCCAGAACACCATCTGCATAATGAGGCGAGAATACTCCCCATCAGGGAGAGAAATGAGATGCTGACCAAACAGTTTCTGTTGAATACCCAGAAACCTGGGCATCCCAACAGACATCTGATTGACGAACCAGCACCGCCTAGGGGCCTAAGGAGTCATCTCCGTAAGCATTTTGAGAAAATACGGCACCTGAGAACCCAGCTGTATGAAGCGAAAAAACACAAGCAGGTCCTTGATGAACTCCATAGACAGGCGTCGGACCTTTATGTCGGGAATTGCCCGGTGAATCCAGTACTTGAAGAAAAATATCCAGAACTCGCAGAAGAGGAACGCATACTCCCCAGGGAAACGCGTGTCACTCTTGCTCAACTTCGTTCTGGATACTGTAACAGGTTAAACTCGTACCTATCCAGAATCAACCCCGACATACAAAATGTATGCCCCGCTTGCAATGTGTCCCCACATGACACCAACCATCTCTTTAATTGTAATGTGGAACCAACGCCTCTAACACCCCTTTCCTTATGGTCCACCCCTGTTGAAACGGCAAGTTTCCTTGGACTCCCGTTAGAGGATATTGATGACAATTTGTGATCGGTCGCGGCTATTAGGTGGGGCGAGCATTGCTACAACAACAACAACAACACTTAAAAAAATAATATAAAAATAAGATGTTATAAGATACAATATCAATATGTTATCTGTAAACATATGAACGTTAGTATAAAAAATGTACATTAGTAAACTAATTTAGTAGTTTAAGAAAATAATAATAATAAGAGAAATCAGATTTATTGTTGAACAATATTTGGGCAATTTTGGTTCTCAAAAAAAAAAAAAATTAATAAAAAAGAAAAGAATAATAATTATAGCCTTTGTGGAATTAGTAAGATACACAACTTTATCTTTGTTAACTTTCTTATCTGTATTAAATATGTGAGCCTACCACCCCTATCAGGTAATATTTATAAAAGACAACGAGAACGAGTATCATTAACTTGCTACAACACTGTGGAGGCAGTCAGTACACGACAGCGTATCCAGCTGTCATTCGTCGTCCACATTTTGTAAATGACAGCGTTTGAACACACAAGAATAACCTGGCGTTTGGAGCACAGATGACGTTTGGAGTATCTTTCTACTCTGCCATAATCAGCTGGTATAACAGCTTCAGAGCACAAAAAAAAAAAAAGAAAATAGCGCAATGTGTACTTGCGGTGGAAAAATTAATATTAAAAACTGTAGTGATTTTGTGACAGGCGTGGCCATTGAATTGAATATACTGTCGGAATATAACCTGGTTTTATGAGGATCTTAAGAATCCCTACCACAGAAATTATATCTCTAAAAAAAAAAATAAAGAGACAATTTAAGAGTCCTCTTGCCATTTATTGGAATTGGAAGACTCAATTCCCAAAACCCGAAAAAAAATAAGAATAAAATATATAAATGTAAACCAATCTACATATGTGAGCTTTGGCAAACTATCTGCCAAGTTAGCTTAATTATAATCAACGAATATGTACTAATATATATTTTTTTTTAATAAATGAAATAAATATGTCGAATAGCTCTGAAAAGAAGCGTCCTATGAAAAGGCCTGACGAATGGAAGCAAAATATACGTAAACGTCTCAGACAATCTGGGCAAGAGTACCTTAGCATCACAGGCAAGGTAGTCAAGAAGAGAGAAGTGCAACCAGGTTGTGGATACTCTTGTCACCAGCAATGCAATACCAAAATAACTGCAGATCAGCGGCAGGATATTCATAATAAATTTTGGAAGCTGACAGAAGAGCAAAAGAATTATTTCTACTGGAAATATACAGCGCGTGTGCAACCAAAAAAGCGCCAGCGTAACACATCCAACACCGAAGACCCCCGACGAGACTATACATTCAAATATAGATTTGAAATTAACGGTGAACTAATATCTGTTTGCAGTAAATTCTTTTTTGCAACATTAAATATATCTTCGGTGGATAATGCATTGCCGATTATGGAAGATGTTGCTGCTACAAATGATCAAGTAGATTTTGATTTTGAAATTTTTATATCCTTACTGAACAAAAAGAAGTCCACTGCTGGTGGTAGAGATAGAATTACATTTGATATGCTTAAAAACTTACCAATTAAAACAAAGGAAGGACTATTTCAGTCACTTGTAGACCATTTTAGGAATAACATTGTTAGACCTGAATGAAGGCAAATAAAAATTATTCCCATTCCTAAGGCTGGAAAGGATTTAGATGACTTCCAAAATTATAGGCCGATATCTTTATTGTCAGAGGTTGTGAAAAGCCGAAATATGCTGTTAAAGGGGAGCTAACAAAGTTTGTGGAAAAAAATAAAATAATTCCCCCTAAAAGCTTTGCATACAGGAAAAACCGTTCTGCCACTATGTGTCTGAATGAGGCGTTACATTACATTGCAGAATTAAAATCCAGCAAAGAAAAGGTCTTCATATGCATTATGGACGTTTCCAATGCATATAATTGCGTTGACTTAAAAATTCTTCATGATATTTTAGTAAAATTCAACGTTCATATTAGTATAGCCAATTGGGTATTCAATCTTTTCTCCAGTAGAACCCTCACATTAGGAAAACATGCTATTCATGCTATACCCAAGGAAGCTGCCTTTCACCTATGCTATTCAATCTGTATACGGCAAGATTGCATGAAATAAATGATCAAACCACACAAATATTTCAATATGCTGATGATATAGCAATTATATGTCATGCAAAATCTGAAGATAAAGCACTGTCAATTCTAAAATCGAAACTTTTGTGGTTAAAGCAGAGCTGTAGCGAGATACATCTAAACATTAATACACATAAAACGAATTTCATGTATTTAAGCACTGCTAAGAAAAATTTTGATTTGCGGATAGGTGGGGATGTAATTCAACAGCTGGATAAAGTTAAATGGCTGGGCAGGATTGTTAGTGCCAACTCTACAGTCAGAGATCATATTCAGAATATTAAAAATAAAACAGTGAAGGCTAGAAACCTCATCAGTAGACTGACGACGATAAAGGCAGGGCTGGCTCCAAAAAATGCATTAAATTTTTTTAAAACATATGTGAGAGCTATGGCTGAATATGCAAACACCACCTTTGCAAATGCACCCAAAGGACATGGTAAGAAAATAATCACATCGTTTAATGAATCGCTGAAAAGGTGTCTGGGAGTTCCTCCCCACACACCGACTTATGCCAGATATGCAATCGCTTGTGAACTACCACCGTTATCCAGAGCCTTATGGCTAACCACAAAAGAACTGACAAAACAATGGATATTAAACCCAGACATCAAAAGGTCATTAGAAAGAAATTGTGCGATAAAATCTAGTTATGGATATGCATATAGGCAATTCAAACACATTCTGGATAGGATTAATACGGATATTGATTTTTTCAAATACAGTAATCTAGAATTAACTGAATCCAAGCTAACAAAATCCAAGAGAGAATACTCTAAAGAGCAACTAAAGGCGTTGTACTATGACAAACTGGAAAATCTTAAAAGCGAAAACTTGTTTGTGCTAGCCACGGATGCATCAGTTAGTGATAGTAGAACAGGATGAGCGGTGTACGATATAGAGGGCAAGGTTTCTTATTTGTTCAATATTAATGAGGTAGTTTCGTCCACATTTGGAGAGCTTGTAGCGATACTGGAAGCGTTTCAACCAGCGGTAAAATATAAACGCATGAGATTAGCAATATTCACGGATAGTTTAGGAGCCATTCAAAATCTTAATTGCGAAAAAACAACCAACTATATGATTTCTGAAATACACAAGCAGCTATGTACATCAGGAATAGAAGTAGTAAAAATTATATGGGTACCCAGTCACATATGTATCTATTTTAATGAAAAAGCAGATGAGGCTGTTAAAACAGCTGCTGGGTTAGGACAACCCTTGTGTGTAGACTTATCGCCAAGTGAGGCATTGTTACAAATTAGTAAGGAACTTTGGAAAAGAACAATTGAAGAAATTAAAGTAAACTGTCCTAAAATGGACAAAAATCTAGTAGAAACTTTTGCTCAGAAAGAAAGAAAACCCTGGTTTAAGAACAAGAAGAACACTCTGAATCCGTACGACACAAAATTAATTAATAGACTTGTAGTTGGATTTACATACGGAAAGACATACTTACATAAATTTAGGGATAACATCTCATGCCTTTGTGTCAGCTGCCAAGTCCAAGAAACACCACAACATTTAATCTTTGAATGCAGTAGATACAATGCTTCAAGGAACCATATCATTTTTAGAAAATTTAACGACTTAAATGATCTCTTCTTATCTAAAAATTTTGTTTACTATGAAGAACTAGTTGAGTTTTTACACAGTACAAATCTAGCTAAGACACTTAAAAAAGTGCGCTTCCCAAGGCAGTCGGTTCTATGTACCGGAGCGACTCGGGATTTTTCCCGACCAAGGACTGTCATTTCAGTGTGACCCCATTCCTATCTGTCCCCAGGCCTATCTGTCCGGTCAGGCGATGCAAATCTAGAAATCATCAACATCTACATCCCTCCTGTCACCTGTTGCCCCAGTGGATACCGCCCCAATATCGAGGCCTTACTCACTGGCAACAATCGCATTATCTTAGGCGATTTCAATGCCCATCACGACCTATGGCATTCAAACTTGCGGGCGGACAGTAGGGGTGAGATGTTGGCGGATCAAATAGACGAAACGACGTTCTGCACAATAAACGGAGACGCCCCCAAACGTATGGTAGGAAGCTGTCATAGCTCGCCAGATATCTCAATCGTGAGCGCAGAACTCGTAAACTGCGTCAACTGGCAGCCGATGGTAACATTGGCATCCGACCACCTGCCCATACTTATTTCGTTCGAGCGTACCGCCGACTTCATCGTCACCGAAAAACGCACTTTCATAAACTTCAAAAAAGGAAAGTGGGAAGAATATAAATCTGCAACAGACAGCAGCTTTGCTGCCCTCCCTATCCCGACTGATGCTCGCCAAGGGGAGCGTGCCTTCCGTAAGGTCACTGAATCCGCCTCGGCACATTTCATTCCCGCCGGGAGAATTCCCGAAATCCGGCCCCACTTCCCGGCGGAGGCCGCGAGCTTAGCGAGGGAACGCGACCTTATAAGACAGCTTGATCCAGGCGACCCCCAAATAAGGGATATAAACCCACGCATCAGATTGCTTGTGGACGAACACAAGCGGGCGAAATGGGAAGAGCACCTAAGAGGTTGTAACCTCTCTACCGGTGTAGGTAAACTTTGGTCCACCGTAAAGTCCCTATCGAATCCGACTAAGCACAAAGACAAAGTTTCCATCGCCTTTGGCGATAAGGTGCTGTCGGATGCGAAAAAATGCGCGAGCGCTTTCTGCCGACAATATATAATGCATCCTACGGTCGACAAAGATAGACGGAGAGCCAATAGACACGCACATAAACACAAACTCAGCGCGTCACCAATTACCATCACCGCTAGGGAGGTTGAGGACGCCATTGGTCGCGCTAAACCATCCAAAGCAGTGGGCCCAGACGGCATAGCCATGCCGATGCTTAAAAACCTAGGGAAAGAGGATTTCAAATATTTAGCACATGTCTTCAACCTGTCTCTTTCCACCGTTGTCATACCCGAGAAATGGAAAATGGCCAAGGTGGTCCCGCTACTAAAGCCTGGGAAACCAGCTAACGTAGGTGAGTCATATCGTCCGATATCTCTCCTATCGCCAGTGGCAAAGACGCTTGAAGCCATTTTGCTCCCTTATTTCCAAGCACATTTGCAGCTAGCCCCTCATCAGCATGGCTTCAGAAAACTCCATAGCACTACCTCCGCGCTAAATGTCATTAGCACCCAGATAAATTGCGGTTTGAATCAATATCCCCACCATAGAACAGTACTCGTAGCGTTAGACCTATCAAAAGCTTTTGATACGGTCAACCATGGCTCGTTACTGCAAGACCTGGAAGGGTCTACCCTTCCCCCATGTCTTAAAAGGTGGACCGCAAATTATCTGGGTGGTCGGCAGGCATCGGTGCAATTCAGAAACGAAACATCAAAACAAAGGAGAATTAAACAAGGGGTGCCACAGGGTGGTGTCCTATCCCCGCTTTTGTTTAATTTCTACATATCTAAGCTACCTTCACCACCGGAAGGAGTCACAATCGTTTCCTACGCCGATGACTGCACAATAATGGCCACAGGCCCAGGCCCAGAGATCGATGAGCTATGCAATAAAATAAACGGCTATCTACCTGATCTCTCCAGTTTTTTCGCCTCGCGAAACCTGGCATTGTCACCGACTAAATCTTCCGCGACCTTATTTACAACATGGACGCCCCAAATGTCGACCATATTGAACATCCACGTCAATGGCACTACGCTACCGACTGTCCTACACCCCAAAATCTTGGGTGTGACGTTTGATCAGGATCTACATTTTGGTGCGCACGCAACCGCAATTGTTCCAAGAATTCAGAGCCGTAATAAAATCCTCAAATCCCTTGCTGGCAGTACCTGGGGAAAAGATAAAGAAACGCTCTTGACCACATACAAAGCCTAAAAACCACCCACTGGAAGAAACTACAGGCCTGCCAAAATACTGCTCTCAGAATCGCCGCGGGCTGTCTTCTTATGTCCCCAGAACACCATCTGCATAATGAGGCGAGAATACTCCCCATCAGGGAGAGAAATGAGATGCTGACCAAACAGTTTCTGTTGAATACCCAGAAACCTGGGCATCCCAACAGACATCTGATTGACGAACCAGCACCGCCTAGGGGCCTAAGGATCCATCTCCGTAAGCATTTTGAGAAAATACGGCACCTGAGAACCCAGCCGTATGAAGCGAAAAAACACAAGCAGGTCCTTGATGAACTCCATAGACAGGCGTCGGACCTTTATGTCGGGAATTGCCCGGTGAATCCAGTACTTGAAGAAAAATATCCAGAACTCGCAGAAGAGGAACGCATACTCCCCAGGGAAACGCGTGTCACTCTTGCTCAACTTCGTTCTGGATACTGTAACAGGTTAAACTCGTACCTATCCAGAATCAACCCCGACATACAAAATGTATGCCCCGCTTGCAATGTGTCCCCACATGACACCAACCATCTCTTTAATTGTAATGTGGAACCAACGCCTCTAACACCCCTTTCCTTATGGTCCACCCCTGTTGAAACGGCAAGTTTCCTTGGACTCCCGTTAGAGGATATTGATGACAATTTGTGATCGGTCGCGGCTATTAGGTGGGGCAAGCATTGCTACAACAACAACAACAACACTTAAAAAAATAATATAAAAATAAGATGTTATAAGATACAATATCAATATGTTATCTGTAAACATATGAACGTTAGTATAAAAAATGTACATTAGTAAACTAATTTAGTAGTTTAAGAAAATAATAATAATAAGAGAAATCAGATTTATTGTTGAACAATATTTGGGCAATTTTGGTTCTCAAAAAAAAAAAAAATTAATAAAAAAGAAAAGAATAATAATTATAGCCTTTGTGGAATTAGTAAGATACACAACTTTATCTTTGTTAACTTTCTTATCTGTATTAAATATGTGAGCCTACCACCCCTATCAGGTAATATTTATAAAAGACAACGAGAACGAGTATCATTAACTTGCTACAACACTGTGGAGGCAGTCAGTACACGACAGCGTATCCAGCTGTCATTCGTCGTCCACATTTTGTAAATGACAGCGTTTGAACACACAAGAATAACCTGGCGTTTGGAGCACAGATGACGTTTGGAGTATCTTTCTACTCTGCCATAATCAGCTGGTATAACAGCTTCAGAGCACAAAAAAAAAAAAAAGAAAATAGCGCAATGTGTACTTGCGGTGGAAAAATTAATATTAAAAACTGTAGTGATTTTGTGACAGGCGTGGCCATTGAATTGAATATACTGTCGGAATATAACCTGGTTTTATGAGGATCTTAAGAATCCCTACCACAGAAATTATATCTCTAAAAAAAAAAATAAAGAGACAATTTAAGAGTCCTCTTGCCATTTATTGGAATTGGAAGACTCAATTCCCAAAACCCGAAAAAAAATAAGAATAAAATATATAAATGTAAACCAATCTACATATGTGAGCTTTGGCAAACTATCTGCCAAGTCAGCTTAATTATAATCAACGAATATGTACTAATATATATTTTTTTTTAATAAATGAAATAAATATGTCGAATAGCTCTGAAAAGAAGCGTCCTATGAAAAGGCCTGACGAATGGAAGCAAAATATACGTAAACGTCTCAGACAATCTGGGCAAGAGTACCTTAGCATCACAGGCAAGGTAGTCAAGAAGAGAGAAGTGCAACCAGGTTGTGGATACTCTTGTCACCAGCAATGCAATACCAAAATAACTGCAGATCAGCGGCAGGATATTCATAATAAATTTTGGAAGCTGACAGAAGAGCAAAAGAATTATTTCTACTGGAAATATACAGCGCGTGTGCAACCAAAAAAGCGCCGGCGTAACACATCCAACACCGAAGACCCCCGACGAGACTATACATTCAAATATAGATTTGAAATTAACGGTGAACTAATATCTGTTTGCAGTAAATTCTTTTTTGCAACATTAAATATATCTTCGGTGGATAATGCATTGCCGATTATGGAAGATGTTGCTGCTACAAATGATCAAGTAGATTTTGATTTTGAAATTTTTATATCCTTACTGAACAAAAAGAAGTCCACTGCTGGTGGTAGAGATAGAATTACATTTGATATGCTTAAAAACTTACCAATTAAAACAAAGGAAGGACTATTTCAGTCACTTGTAGACCATTTTAGGAATAACATTGTTAGACCTGAATGAAGGCAAATAAAAATTATTCCCATTCCTAAGGCTGGAAAGGATTTAGATGACTTCCAAAATTATAGGCCGATATCTTTATTGTCAGAGGTTGTGAAAAGCCGAAATATGCTGTTAAAGGGGAGCTAACAAAGTTTGTGGAAAAAAATAAAATAATTCCCCCTAAAAGCTTTGCATACAGGAAAAACCGTTCTGCCACTATGTGTCTGAATGAGGCGTTACATTACATTGCAGAATTAAAATCCAGCAAAGAAAAGGTCTTCATATGCATTATGGACGTTTCCAATGCATATAATTGCGTTGACTTAAAAATTCTTCATGATATTTTAGTAAAATTCAACGTTCATATTAGTATAGCCAATTGGGTATTCAATCTTTTCTCCAGTAGAACCCTCACATTAGGAAAACATGCTATTCATGTCAAAAATGGTCTACCCCAAGGAAGCTGCCTTTCACCTATGCTATTCAATCTGTATACGGCAAGATTGCATGAAATAAATGATCAAACCACACAAATATTTCAATATGCTGATGATATAGCAATTATATGTCATGCAAAATCTGAAGATAAAGCACTGTCAATTCTAAAATCGAAACTTTTGTGGTTAAAACAGAGCTGTAGCGAGATACATCTAAACATTAATACACATAAAACTAATTTCATGTATTTAAGCACTGCTAAGAAAAATTTTGATTTGCGGATAGGTGGGGATGTAATTCAACAGCTGGATAAAGTTAAATGGCTGGGCAGGATTGTTAGTGCCAACTCTACAGTCAGAGATCATATTCAGAATATTAAAAATAAAACAGTGAAGGCTAGAAACCTCATCAGTAGACTGACGACGATAAAGGCAGGGCTGGCTCCAAAAAATGCATTAAATTTTTTTAAAACATATGTGAGAGCTATGGCTGAATATGCAAACACCACCTTTGCAAATGCACCCAAAGGACATGGTAAGAAAATAATCACATCGCTTAATGAATCGCTGAAAAGGTGTCTGGGAGTTCCTCCCCACACACCGACTTATGCCAGATATGCAATCGCTTGTGAACTACCACCGTTATCCAGAGCCTTATGGCTAACCACAAAAGAACTGACAAAACAATGGATATTAAACCCAGACATCAAAAGGTCATTAGAAAGAAATTGTGCGATAAAATCTAGTTATGGATATGCATATAGGCAATTCAAACACATTCTGGATAGGATTAATACGGATATTGATTTTTTCAAATACAGTAATCTAGAATTAACTGAATCCAAGCTAACAAAATCCAAGAGAGAATACTCTAAAGAGCAACTAAAGGCGTTGTACTATGACAAACTGGAAAATCTTAAAAGCGAAAACTTGTTTGTGCTAGCCACGGATACATCAGTTAGTGATAGTAGAACAGGATGTGCGGTGTACGATATAGAGGGCAAGGTTTCTTATTTGTTCAATATTAATGAGGTAGTTTCGTCCACATTTGGAGAGCTTGTAGCGATACTGGAAGCGGTTCAACCAGCGGTAAAATATAAACGCATGAGATTAGCAATATTCACGGATAGTTTAGGAGCCATTCAAAATCTTAATTGCGAAAAAACAACCAACTATATGATTTCTGAAATACACAAGCAGCTATGTACATCAGGAATAGAAGTAGTAAAAATTATATGGGTACCCAGTCACATAGGTATCTATTTTAATGAAAAAGCAGATGAGGCTGTTAAAACAGCTGCTGGGTTAGGACAACCCTTGTGTGTAGACTTATCGCCAAGTGAGGCATTGTTACAAATTAGTAAGGAACTTTGGAAAAGAACAATTGAAGAAATTAAAGTAAACTGTCCTAAAATGGACAAAAATCTAGTAGAAACTTTTGCTCAGAAAGAAAGAAAACCCTGGTTTAAGAACAAGAAGAACACTCTGAATCCGTACGACACAAAATTAATTAATAGACTTGTAGTTGGATTTACATACGGAAAGACATACTTACATAAGTTTAGGGATAACATCTCATGCCTTTGTGTCAGCTGCCAAGTCCAAGAAACACCACAACATTTAATCTTTGAATGCAGTAGATACAATGCTTCAAGGAACCATATCATTTTTAGAAAATTTAACGACTTAAATGATCTCTTCTTATCTAAAAATTTTGTTTACTATGAAGAACTAGTTGAGTTTTTACACAGTACAAATCTAGCTAAGACACTTAAAAAAGTGCGCTTCCCAAGGCAGTCGGTTCTATGTACCGGAGCGACTCGGGATTTTTCCCGACCAAGGACTGTCATTTCAGTGTGACCCCATTCCTATCTGTCCCCAGGCCTATCTGTCCGGTCAGGCGATGCAAATCTAGAAATCATCAACATCTACATCCCTCCTGTCACCTGTTGCCCCAGTGGATACCGCCCCAATATCGAGGCCTTACTCACTGGCAACAATCGCATTATCTTAGGCGATTTCAATGCCCATCACGACCTATGGCATTCAAACTTGCGGGCGGACAGTAGGGGTGAGATGTTGGCGGATCAAATAGACGAAACGACGTTCTGCACAATAAACGGAGACGCCCCCACACGTATGGTAGGAAGCTGTCATAGCTCGCCAGATATCTCAATCGTGAGCGCAGAACTCGTAAACTGCGTCAACTGGCAGCCGATGGTAACATTGGCATCCGACCACCTGCCCATACTTATTTCGTTCGAGCGTACCGCCGACTTCATCGTCACCGAAAAACGCACTTTCATAAACTTCAAAAAAGGAAAGTGGGAAGAATATAAATCTGCAACAGACAGCAGCTTTGCTGCCCTCCCTATCCCGACTGATGCTCGCCAAGGGGAGCGTGCCTTCCGTAAGGTCACTGAATCCGCCTCGGCACATTTCATTCCCGCCGGGAGAATTCCCGAAATCCGGCCCCACTTCCCGGCGGAGGCCGCGAGCTTAGCGAGGGAACGCGACCTTATAAGACAGCTTGATCCAGGCGACCCCCAAATAAGGGATATAAACCCACGCATCAGATTGCTTGTGGACGAACACAAGCGGGCGAAATGGGAAGAGCACCTAAGAGGTTGTAACCTCTCTACCGGTGTAGGTAAACTTTGGTCCACGTAAAGTCCCTATCGAATCCGACTAAGCACAAAGACAAAGTTTCCATCGCCTTTGGCGATAAGGTGCTGTCGGATGCGAAAAAATGCGCGAGCGCTTTCTGCCGACAATATATAATGCATCCTACGGTCGACAAAGAAAGACGGAGAGCCAATAGACACGCACATAAACACAAACTCAGCGCGTCACCAATTACCATCACCGCTAGGGAGGTTGAGGACGCCATTGGTCGCGCTAAACCATCCAAAGCAGTGGGCCCAGACGGCATAGCCATGCCGATGCTTAAAAACCTAGGGAAAGAGGGTTTCAAATATTTAGCGCATGTCTTCAACCTGTCTCTTTCCACCGTTGTCATACCCGAGAAATGGAAAATGGCCAAGGTGGTCCCGCTACTAAAGCCTGGGAAACCAGCTAACGTAGGTGAGTCATATCGTCCGATATCTCTCCTATCGCCAGTGGCAAAGACGCTTGAAGCCATTTTGCTCCCTTATTTCCAAGCACATTTGCAGCTAGCCCCTCATCAGCATGGCTTCAGAAAACTCCATAGCACTACCTCCGCGCTAAATGTCATTAGCACCCAGATAAATTGCGGTTTGAATCAATATCCCCACCATAGAACAGTGCTCGTAGCGTTAGACCTATCAAAAGCTTTTGATACGGTCAACCATGGCTCGTTACTGCAAGACCTGGAAGGGTCTACCCTTCCCCCATGTCTTAAAAGGTGGACCGCAAATTATCTGGGTGGTCGGCAGGCATCGGTGCAATTCAGAAACGAAACATCAAAACAAAGGAGAATTAAACAAGGGGTGCCACAGGGTGGTGTCCTATCCCCGCTTTTGTTTAATTTCTACATATCTAAGCTACCTTCACCACCGGAAGGAGTCACAATCGTTTCCTACGCCGATGACTGCACAATAATGGCCACAGGCCCAGGCCCAGAGATCGATGAGCTATGCAATAAAATAAACGGCTATCTCCCTGATCTCTCCAGTTTTTTCGCCTCGCGAAACCTGGCATTGTCACCGACTAAATCTTCCGCGACCTTATTTACAACATGGACGCCCAAATGTCGACCATATTGAACATCCACGTCGATGGCACTACGCTACCGACTGTCCTACACCCCAAAATCTTGGGTGTGACGTTTGATCAGGATCTACATTTTTGTGCGCACGCAACCGCAATTGTTCCAAGAATTCAGAGCCGTAATAAAATCCTCAAATCCCTTGCTGGCAGTACCTGGGGAAAAGGTAAAGAAACGCTCTTGACCACATACAAAGCCTAAAAACCACCCACTGGAAGAAACTACAGGCCTGCCAAAATACTGCTCTCAGAATCGCCGCGGGCTGTCTTCTTATGTCCCCAGAACACCATCTGCATAATGAGGCGAGAATACTCCCCATCAGGGAGAGAAATGAGATGCTGACCAAACAGTTTCTGTTGAATACCCAGAAACCTGGGCATCCCAACAGACATCTGATTGACGAACCAGCACCGCCTAGGGGCCTAAGGAGTCATCTCCGTAAGCATTTTGAGGAAATACGGCACCTGAGAACCCAGCCGTATGAAGCGAAAAAACACAAGCAGGTCCTTGATGAACTCCATAGACAGGCGTCGGACCTTTATGTCGGGAATTGCCCGGTGAATCCAGTACTTGAAGAAAAATATCCAGAACTCGCAGAAGAGGAACGCATACTCCCCAGGGAAACGCGTGTCACTCTTGCTCAACTTCGTTCTGGATACTGTAACATGTTAAACTCTTACCTATCCAGAATCAACCCCGACATACAAAATGTATGCCCCGCTTGCAATGTGTCCCCACATGACACCAACCATCTCTTTAATTGTAATGTGGAACCAACGCCTCTAACACCCCTTTCCTTATGGTCCACCCCTGTTGAAACGGCAAGTTTCCTTGGACTCCCGTTAGAGGATATTGATGACAATTTGTGATCGGTCGCGGCTATTAGGTGGGGCGAGCATTGCTACAACAACAACAACAACACTTAAAAAAATAATATAAAAATAAGATGTTATAAGATACAATATCAATATGTTATCTGTAAACATATGAACGTTAGTATAAAAAATGTACATTAGTAAACTAATTTAGTAGTTTAAGAAAATAATAATAATAAAGAGAAATCAGATTTATTGTTGAACAATATTTGGGCAATTTTGGTTCTCAAAAAAAAAAAAAATTAAATAAAAAAGAAAAGAATAATAATTATAGCCTTTGTGGAATTAGTAAGATACACAACTTTATCTTTGTTAACTTTCTTATCTGTATTAAATATGTGAGCCTACCACCCCTATCAGGTAATATTTATAAAAGACAACGAGAACGAGTATCATTAACTTGCTACAACACTGTGGAGGCAGTCAGTACACGACAGCGTATCCAGCTGTCATTCGTCGTCCACATTTTGTAAATGACAGCGTTTGAACACACAAGAATCATTGTACAGGTCTACAAGTAGGATATGTAGCAGCACGCACATACACAGCCACGCTCACCTGATAAAATGCTTGTTCTTGTCCGTTTTTTTTGTGGATGCTATTTGGCACTGTTGTACTTCTTAGGACCAAACAAAGTTTAGTAGCTGCTATCGAAAACTGCTTAAAATTTTTTTTCTTATATTACAAAGAAATATACTTATTTACTTTCAAACGAGCACTTAATTACATCTCTCTTTAATAACCATATATTTTGGACAATTTTAATTAACAAATTGTGATACTTTTTTACGGGGACGATTGCTAAAACACGACCAAAACCGTCGGGGGAGGTATTAATAGACGCGTTTTTGCCTCGCTTCCAATAATTCGAATACTTTTTCTCTTCGGACTATTGACAACAAGACAAAACGCGTCTATTCATTTTTCTTTCCGCTTTTTTGGACGGGTTATTGCATTCGACCTCGGTTTCAAACTGTTTTCGCGGAGAACTTTTGAACGGGTAGAAAAACTTAACTCCCGTATTTGTATTCTTAATACTGAAATAACTACGCGTCCTCAGATACCCCAATTGAAGACTTTTTTATAATTTTCTGAAGGACCCACATGGGTGCACTTAAAATTTCCTACTAAATTCGTTAAAAGAAATTTACCATCACAGCAACCCATATCTGATATTCCGATCCCTATTTTGCTTCCCTGTGTCTCTTTCGACGAAGCAACCCCGGTAATTTTGACACTTCGGTCAGTGTCAAAACTCATGTTCCACGCAGGTTCCACTGGGTTCCACGCTAGTTTGACACTGGCCGAAGTGTCAAACTGCCGTGTGTTAGAAAGGGAAAGAAATTGTTTCCCTCTCATACATATCATACTTGTAAACCTGTACAATGCACAAGAATAACCTGGCGTTTGGAGCACAGATGACGTTTGGAGTATCTTTCTACTCTGCCATAATCAGCTGGTATAACAGCTTCAGAGCACAAAAAAAAAAAAAAGAAAATAGCGCAATGTGTACTTGCGGTGGAAAAATTAATATTAAAAACTGTAGTGATTTTGTGACAGGCGTGGGGCCATTGAATTGAATATACTGTCGGAATATAACCTGGTTTTATGAGGATCTTAAGAATCCCTACCACAGAAATTATATCTCTAAAAAAAAAATTTAGAGACAATTTAAGAGTCCTCTTGCCATTTATTGGAATTGGAAGACTCAATTCCCAAAACCCGAAAAAAAATAAGAATAAAATATATAAATGTAAACCAATCTGTGAGCTTTGGCAAACTATCTGCCAAGTTAGCTTAATTATAATCAACGAATATGTACTAATATATATTTTTTTTTTAATAAATGAAATAAATATGTCGAATAGCTCTGAAAAGAAGCGTCCTATGAAAAGGCCTGACGAATGGAAGCAAAATATACGTAAACGTCTCAGACAATCTGGGCAAGAGTACCTTAGCATCACAGGCAAGGTAGTCAAGAAGAGAGAAGTGCAACCAGGTTGTGGATACTCTTGTCACCAGCAATGCAATACCAAAATAACTGCAGATCAGCGGCAGGATATTCATAATAAATTTTGGAAGCTGACAGAAGAGCAAAAGAATTATTTTTACTGGAAATATACAGCGCGTGTGCAACCAAAAAAGCGCCGGCATAACACATCCAAAACCGAAGACCCCCGACGAGACTATACATTCAAATATAGATTTGAAATTAACGGTGAACTAATATCTGTTTGCAGTAAATTCTTTTTTGCCACATTAAATATATCTTCAAGACGTATCTACTATTTTTATAAACAATGTTATGATGAAGAAATTTGTATGCCTAAAACGGATGCTCTATTCGGTAAAGGCATGAAACGTATACAAGACTTGTCTGAACGTTTAGCTGAATTAAGAGCACATATTAAAGCATTCCCCACCGAACGTAAAAATGAAAATGATAATAAGCTTTATTTAGAGCAAGGATTAGATTTGAATATAATGTATGAAATGTATGTGGAAAGTGTTGCAGCACCACTCAAAAAACATTGGTATAAGAAAATATTTCACAAAGAATTTGGTTTCGAAATTCAAGCGCGCGGTAACACCGTGCACTAATGTTTACTACAAAGGAAGCACAAAAGAATTAAATAATAGAATAGATGATAAAACAAAAGAAACTGAAGCTACGGAAGGGGAATGACTAGCTGCGCACAGAGAATGCTTGCACTGCATAACAGTAGCAGTTTATTTTATATTACGAATATACATTTGCATTTACAAAATAATTATTGATAGTTTTAATTGTAAAACATAATCTTTATCTAGATTACAACTTATATTAGAGATATGAATACATCGAAGTAACTAACTTCTTATGAGTAGCTATTAAATTGTCTTATTTTCGAGCATATCTAATATTTTGTCAAGTTTAGCATTTTGTTCCGCAATTGCTTTATCAATACGCTCATTAATCTTTAGCTCCAATTGCTCAAACCTCTTGTCTAAGTAAGTCTTGAGCGCACTATCAAGTGTTGGTGCTGCAACGATTGCTGTAGATGCATTCGCTTGGTTTTTGTGTGCAAAATCTTGTTTTTTGGCGACTTTTTCAAGAAATAGCAAGCATGCTTCAGTTCTTGGTGAGCTTCCAGGTTTGCCTAAGAGCTTGGCAAAATCAATATTCGGGCCTGTCGTTATACCATTAGGATTCGGTGCGATTTGCAATACTGTACCAAATATACAAAGCTCTTCAGCTGATGAAATGAACTACGTCAATATAAATAATCAAATATTAACGTGCATATTAAAAAAGGTACGTTTCTTTGCGTTTACCTTAAGTATAACCTCTGTAATACCCGATCTCTGTACTTGAATATCATGTCGGTATGTAAATACTATATTCTTACGCTTATCTTCCAAAGCCTCGCCGTTAAAGGTGTCCATATATTCATTTAATGCTCCAAGAAATACTTCTATTTTCTCCACCGTAGACACTATCGATATATCTTCAATTTTGTAGACTGTTGGCTGCAGTTTTAAATGCACTTCACATGGTTCCTTAATATTATCATCATGCTTGAGAATAATAGCATTCTCGTTTCCCACAATCATATTCAATGCCGGCCTATGAAATAAAGCAAAAGCACATAAATATGCACATAATTCACACTTATTAGCGTGCATCTAACTTACGGTATAAAAATATACTCATGAGTGACCTCATATCGAACGTTTTGTGTAAGCTCACAACCACCAGCTCGTTTCCAATTGCAAACTACCTGAACAGTTGGTTTCTCATGGTTTTCGTTTTCTAAGTCTATGTCAAAAGGGCGTTGAGGCTGCAATGCACATGCCTTAGATAAGTTAGTACTTTTTTCGCGCAGTGCTTTAGTTTCTTCCCCAAATAAAGCAGTGGCTTCTTTTTTATTCAAGTACAACTGACTCAGTTCAGATTTGCTCCACCAAAACTTGGAGCAATCAATATAAATAGGATTTAATGCGACTTGCAATACTATGCCAAATATGCAGATCTCATCTGTTGACGCCGGCAGCAGCTAGATATATGCAAGTACATTTTTAAATAGTAAAATTGTAATAAGTATATTAAAAAATTTGGTAGCTTTACATTAAGCAAGAGCTCTGTTATATCAGATTTACGTATTTCAACATCGTGTCGGAATGTGAATACTGCATCCTCTTCGAAGTGTTCTAATTCTTTTGCAGTATAGTCTTTTGTATACTCATTTTGCGCCCCAAGGAACACTTCCAATTTCTGGACTGTAGACACTATTGATATAGACCCAATCATATAGAGTGATTGCTGCAACTGTATACGAAATGCACATGGTTCTTTGATGCCATTTTGCTTGAAAAGAATGGCATTTTCTGTTTCTAAAATGGTGTCCAAGTTCGGCCTAAAAATAAAAGAAAAACATATATGTATATACAAACGGTTAAAATTTGTTTTTACAATGGTTGGTAGAAATGTACGGTAAGAAAACTCCACTTTGGCTAACTTTCAGTTGAACGCTTTGTGAAAGTTCGCAGCCACCGATTTGATTCCAATTGCACGTGACTTGAACATCTGGAATTGCCATTTTATGGTCCTTTGTTCAGGTTCCAACTAGTTTTCCAATTACTTCCTACCCAAACAAGTACAATAAATAAAAAACCAAAATAAATACTGATTGCACGATACGAGTGCTGCTGTAAATTATCGATTGCATCGATAATCATGATTTCTGCACCACCTACACAGCATCGAGTTTTGTTAGTTTGTGAATTGTTTTGCGCTTATGGCGTAATTCTAATGCGGCAGTTACTCACGAACGTACGTACCAAAAACGTGTCAGCTGACACGACCTATCTTATGAGTGTGCAATGTAAACGAAAACTCACCGACGTGCAACGCACGTACGTACGCAGCCCGGAACGTAGAAATCAAAACAATTTTGATTTTTCCGTAAGAACGTGTCAGCTGATCGCTCTCTCACTAGACAGAGTTGCCTAGTAAACTTTTGTGCGCTAATTTTTGACCGTTTGCAGTTTTATGCAAAAACACCCAATTAAAGTTTGCAAAATTGTGAAAATAATTCGAAATAATTATATAAAAGTGCAGATTATAAATATGTAATCTATTTATATTTATTTAATATTAATTCCAGCCTTTTACAACATCAAAAATTAAATTGGAAAAAGTTGATGTTTCCATAAGCATGCATTCAAACTGGTCAATGGCAACAGTGCTTATCTGTAAACAATACACACACAAATATGTTATGTACATGTACACAGACGCACACATTGATTCCTACGGGCTTGAAAGTTCGGTCAAACGTGTTTCGTACGACAAACGTCCGTACGTACGGCACACGTCGGTGGCTAATTGCCGCTTAATTCATTTGCACTCGTTGCTACGCATTGACTTTTTGACAGCGCCGTATTTAAGCTGGATTCATTGGTGCCGTAGGTCGTATCGCTGTATCCGTATCCCTAACGTAATCAGCTGTTTATCGTTACGACGGTAAACCAAAACCCAATTGGTTGGCTACGATACGGTTACGAACTTAGCGGCACCAATAATCGATTGCATTGATTCTCATAAGGTTGGTCGAATCAGCTGTTAAAAGGAGACATTGGTGTTTTATCGGTAACCGTATCGGTAACCTTTTAACAGCTGATTCGACCAACCTTATGAGAATCAATGCAATCGATTATTGGTGCCGCTAAGGTCGTAACCGTATCGTAGCCAACCAATTGGGTTTTGGTCTACCGTCGTAACGATAAACAGGTGATTACGTTAGGGATACGGATACAGCGATACGACATACGGCACCAATGACTCCCGCTTTAACAATCCTCGTGTTCCAATGAAATGTGAACCAGATACGGATAGAGATTTAACATCCACATGCATTTGCATCACATTGTTGTTGCATTTACATGTTAAGTCTCTATCCGTATCTGGTTCACGTTTCATTGGAACACGAGGAGTAGCACACCTTGCCAATTCACCTTTTCATTCAATTTGAATAAAATCCATATGAATAAAATCATAGTTTTTGTTGTTGTTGTTGTTGTAGCAATGTTTCGCCCCACCTAATAGCTGCGACCGATCACAAATTGTCATCAGTATCCTCTAACAGGAGTCCAAGGAAACTTGCTGTTTCGACAGGGGTGAACCATAATGAAAGGGGTGTTAGAGGCGTTGGTTCCACATTACAATTAAAGAGATGGTTGGTGCCATGTGGGGACACATTGCAAGCGGGGCATACATTTTGTATGTCGGGGTTGATTCTGGATATGTAAGAGTTTAACCTGTTACAGTATCCAGAACGAAGTTGAGCCAGAGTGACTCGCGTTTCCCTGGGGAGTATGCGTTCCTCTTCCGCAAGTTTTGGGTACTGTTCCCCGAGTACTGGATTCACCCGGCATAAAGGTCGACGCCTGTTTGTGGAGTTCACCAAGGACCTGCCCAGCTTTCTGGGTATTCAACAGGAACTGTTTGGTTAGCATCTCATTTCTCTCCCTGATGGGGAGTATTCCCGCCTCATTATGTAGATGGTGTTCTGGGGACATAAGAAGACAGCCCATGGCGGTTCTGAGCGCAGTACTTTGGCAGGCCTGTAGCTTCTTCCAGTGGGTAGTTTTAGGCTTGGCGACCATGTAGGGGACGCGTAGCACGCAAACGGCTGGCCAATTGCTTTGTATGTGGCAATGAGTGTTTCTTTGTCTTTTCCCCAAGTACTGCCAGCAAGGGATTTGAGAATTTTAGTACGGCTCTGGATTTTCGGAACAATTGCGGCTGCGTGCTCACCAAAATGTAAATACTGATGAAATGTCACACCCAAGATTTTGGGGTGTAGGACAGTCGGTAGCGTAGTGCCATCGACGTGGATGTTCAAAATGGTCGACATTTGGGAAGCCCAAGTTGTAAATAGGGTCGCGGATGATTTTTCGGTGATAATGCCAGGTTTCGCGAGGCGAAAAAACTGGAGAGATCAGGGAGGTGCCGTTTATTCTGTTGCAAAGCTCGTCGATCTTTGGGCCCGGGCCTGTGGCCATTATTGTGCAGTCATCGGCGTAAGAAACGATAGTAACTCCTTCTGGTGGCGAAGGTAGTTTTGATATGTTTATATGTTGTTTAATTCTTCTTGGCTTTGATATTTCGTTTCTGAATTGCACCGATGCCTGCCGACCACTCAGATAATTTGCGGACC